>NW_023425357.1:26602179-26882179 GCF_014108415.1 Molossus molossus
GCGGCTACGCGGAACTGTCAAGGCATCTCTGCACTTCCACCTCCGGGGCCAAACTCCTTATTTATGTAGGTCAAGAGCCAGGTTCAGAACAGCAAACCCTGGACACCGTGACCTGCACCCCCCTCCCCCCCCATGGGCTTGAAACGCTCCACAAGCAATCAAATCGGTGACTCTGAATTCAGAGCAGTTCCGTGGGTGTGCACCAAACTCAGCACCACAACCTGCCCTGGCCACGGCAGGCCCAGGCAGATGTGGACGACGGCGGATCTCTGCCGCCGGCTGGGCAGATGTCCTGTTCATTATCACTGCACTCTTTGCTCTCATCACCGGGGGATCATTAGACCCCCTTCCCCAGGTGTAGCAAACACATCTTGAGCACCTTGAAGGTAAGAAAGTTCCTGTCCTCAAGGAGTTCCCAGTCTAGTAGATGAACCAGACAAGACCATTTTCATTTGATGTAATAGACGCTGGAAAAGGTAGAAGCTGATGATGGAAAAGAGAATCTCAGTCATGAAGGTGAACTCTACCTGGAAGGGGAGGGGAGAGGGCTGAGGTGGAAAAGATTACCCAGGGAGGGTTGGTTTGTGCTGACTCTTGAAAGACAAAAATCAATCCAAACTCAACAACAATCTCATCACGGGCTGACAGTACCACGGCCAAGAGAAACTTGGGAAGAATTCTCAGAAATCAATATACCCCTGGTTTTTGTTTTTCCTTCGAACCTTCTTCTCTTGATGAGCTTCTTAACTATCTGGCCAAATACCTGGAAACAGACCCTTTGACGACAGAAAATCAGGCCTTTGGAATGACTGGGGATGTCAGCAATGCAGGGCTTAGCTAACACAGGTCTGGGTTCCCCCCCCCCGGTTGGGGTTTGATCTCAGAAACTGCATGACCCTTTCTGAAGCTACACCAGCTCTTGCAAGCCATCAGGGAGCCACCAAGCCCACCAAGCAGTGGTGGGAGCATTCCTTTCAAATGGCAGGACCCAGAAAGCTGCAGGGAGGTTGGGAGTCTTGGCTGGGCTGCTTCTAATTGCTGGTTCACACTCAGCTACTTTGCAGGTGTCCCACCCTCATTCTGGATTTTTCCAGCTGTGTCCAGGGCTGCACGGGCAATGCAGTGGGGCCCTTTGCCTCCGATCTGTCTTCCTGAGTGGATCCATCTATGGCGTGTCAGATACAGTGAGAGAGAGACTGCTCTGATGAAGCCCTATAAGCATGTAGCATAGAAGTTCTGGTAACTCAGCTACACTTGAAGTTTATGCGGCTGGGTCTTCCTTGTCTCTCCCTCTCTGAGGTCTCTAGTCCTGGGCAGGTTATCTGACCTGGGGTACTAGACCCACAGCCCCGGAAATAGGACTAGAGGAGATATATGCAGTGAGTATATTGACGTCAAAGAGACCAGAGTTTGGGTCCAGGGTCTGATTTTTATTAGATGAGTGACTTTCTACCCCTATACCTTAGTCTTCTCATCTAGAAAATGGGTACAAGATGCCTCTGTCACAGGGTTGTTCTGCAGATTGAAGAGAAAAGGGGAGAAGTTGCATAGTGCGAAGCTAAATACGTGTCACATAGAAAGCCCTCGATAGATAGTATCTATTATTCGTTTTAAGCACCTATTATGTGCTGCCCAGTGGACTCCTTATCTAGCTAAGTCTTTACAGAAATAATGACTGGTTGTCAGCATTGTCCCCATCTACCACACGAGAAACAGAAGCAGGAGAGGTAAGGAAAAATGAAGGCGGGCTTCAAGCCAAGGTTTTGTGTCTGTCTGATACAAGTCAAGACTGTTCTATTACACATGCAAATAAGCTCTTATTTCCTTGGGTGAGAAGAGGGTGGGCTGGCAGAAAATGGACAGGCAAAGGATGTCTCTTTCTGAAGAGCTGGTCTTGACCTGGGACCTCACTCATGTTATTTAACGTTAATCCCTTGCAGTCAACCAGAGAGAAGAACATGGATCAATTTCTTAATTCTAGCTCATATTTGCCTGAACAATCTCCCAAAATATATCAAAACGGAACTATCCCCCCACCCCGTGTCTTGTGATGACCATCAAGTTCAGTCAGTCAAGTTCAAGGTCCTCTTATGTGTTCACTCAAGTCAATTTTATCTTGATATGCACAGGTGAAAAAAAAGTGTCTCAAACTTTTGAGATTCATCTACCTTTAAAATGTAACCTTTTGTCTTAACTGTCTGAAATAATGTATTTTAGCAGGCTTTTATTCATCCTATTATTCCCACCCCTAAGTTACAGAGGTCAGTTTTTTTATTGTTGGAAGTATTGCAGATGCCCCCCCCTTTCCCCCATTGACCCTCTCCTTCCCACTCACACCCCCCTCCTGCCTTCCCCAACCTAATGGCTGTGTCCACTGGTTGTGCACATATGCATATAAGTTCTTCGGTTTATCTCTTCCCACCCCTCCCATCCCTCTGAGGTTTGTTAGTCTGTTCCCTACTTCCATGACTCTGGACCTCTTTTGGTCAGCAACTTATTTTGTTCACTATGTTCCACAAATAAGAGTGATCATGTGGTATTTGTCTACCTCTGACTGGCTGATTTCACTCAGCACAATACTCCCAGGTCCCTCCATGTCATCTCAAAGGGTAAGAGATCTCTCTTTCTTACAGCTGCATAGTACTCCATTGTGTATATGTACCACAGCTTTTTTATCCACTCATCTACTGATGGGCACTTGGGCTGTTTCCAGATCTTAGCTATTATAAATACATTATTTTTAGAGGGAAGAGAGGAGGAAGTGTGTGTGGGGGGGCGGTGGTTTAAATAAACTCATTTTCAAACTTTGCAAACTGCTGTCATACATTTTCCCTGTCCCCCGGCTGTTCTCCAGGGCATTTAAGGGACCTTAGACACGTGGAAGACTGGGTTGGAGACTCTTGACTTTCAGGATGATGACTTTTAACTCCTAACCAGGGAAGGACACTTCTGCAAGACGGGTTGGCTGTGGGGGAAACAGCTGACGTTATTTCAGAAGCCTAATTCTTCAGGGGGATTGATTATGACTTGGTAGTTTGCATCAACGACACACAAAGAAGCATCCACTTTGCTTCTCCATGCAAATTACACCCAGGTTCCTAGAAAGAAGGGACTCTTCATGTTAGAAACACCACCATAAGTAATTTGGACCAGGGCATACGGGAGAATAATTACCCACGAGCCCCTGGATGGGAAAAGATTGACACTGGGAAAGAAAAGCTCAACCAGTGTTCCCACCCACCTGCGTGCCCAGCTGAGCTCATCCACCTGCATTAGCCTGTGGACTAGGGCACAGTGTTTTCAGTGAAAAATGAGACCGTAGCACTTAATTAATGCCATGCTTAAATAAAGGCCCAAATAAGCAGGCAAAAATAAAAAATACCACAATTAAAAAATATATATTAGTCAAGGCATAATCCTTGACTTACATGAAGTACTCTTTTGTTTTATTCCATTCCTTCTTCTTTGTATAATTTCACTGTAAGGGGATTAAGCGTCTTTTCAAACCCAGGGAAGGAAATCAGAGGCCGTCTTCTTCCCTAGGAATCTGGGGAATGCAAATACCATGTATTGCAGACATAACAAATGCTCTCTTTTCTGAGCAGTCTCCCATGATTTATGAAAGGTGTACCTCACTGTGGGAAGATAATGCCATTTGAAATGGTCCATTTCATAAATCTATCCCCCTCGTCCCCAGCCGCATACAGGACTACTATGAACTCCTGAATCCAATAATGTTTTCATCCTCTATTGACAAAAAAAGGGGGGACTCTGTTTGGAGCGAGGTAATGATGCACTTACAAGGGAGCAGCAGCTAACGCTCTGTCTCCAGGGTTTTCCCTGGCGAGGGCCACAGAGCTTCTAAGGCCGGGAAACTTGGATAAACAAAATGAAGAAATAATCAACATGCGAGACATCCCTAATGTCCTTTTACTGCTAGTGGCATTAATTATAGCACGGGCCCAATCCTCCCAGCGACCACAGAGCCGAGGGTTGTGCCTGAACACTCTCTCCACCACATGACAGATCCATCCTGCGGAGCTGGGCTGCTTCCTATTCATCCCTGCGCCGGTTCAGTGGGTCTGCGGGAACGCGTCCCGAACACGACTCTGCCAGGGGAGGCAGTCGGGGACCAATCATAAACTTCAGTGAAATTCATGGTTGTGAGTTTTTCTGGTCCTAACGAGGGGGACATGATATATACATGCTGACACCATGCAGGTTCCAGAAGACCCAGATGAAATATGAGCGGGGGACAGAAGGGACTTCCTGGGGATCCAATGACATGGACGGCACAGACGTGAGGAGTGACTACAAATATGCGGCGGGTGCGACTTCTCGGACTGCAGTTGTATGTCAGACTGGGGTCACCTCCTTTTCCTGACGGACTCTGAAGTGCAGGAGGAAGGGGACCAGGAGGTGACACACAGCGCCTTGGCGTCATGGAGACTGACAAGGGACACATTACTAGGCATGGAATGCTCCCTTTGCTAGGCATGGAATGCTCCCTATTCATTAAAAAGGAAATAAAGCCCTGGCCGATTTGGCTCAGTGGTTAGAGCATCGGCCTGCGGACCGGAGAGTCCCGGGTTCGGTTTCCGCTAAGGGCACGTACCTTGGTTGCAGTTTGTCCCCGGCCCCAGTGGGAGTCGTGTGGGTGACGACCAGTCAATGTGTCTCTCTCCTCACGTCCATGTTTCTCTCTCTCGTCGATGTTTCTCTCTCTCTTCCCCACTCTCTCCCTCTCACTCTATCTGAAGATAAATGCAATAAATGTCCTCAGGTGAGGATTAAAAAAAAAGGAAATAAAGTTATATTTTCAAAAAAAAGAAAAAGGAAAAGGAAACCATATCTGCACACGGTTAGGGGTATTTTAACCTTAGTGGGGATCAGTGCATTTGAGAAAACCCATCTGCCCACCACTCAGATACTAATGGATTAAGAAGCAGATACAGCACAGGATGTAAGATGGAAATGATGTAAAAATATGAATTTGAAAGAACTCCTAACATAGGATACTTGTCCTGATATTCTGGAATTTGCATATTTTGACTTGTATTTAAAAAGCAATTTCAAGGTCAGCTTCAGTGGCGAAACACTGAGCGAAGATGGGAAGTAACCCCATTAAAAGTCCACCAGTGTTTTGCATATTTATTTTTGTTCTTCTATAGTGAGCAATGACGACTCATAAATCAAAAAATCAGGGTAAACAAATACCAAAGAGGTTATTTTATACAAAATGTATACTCCTTATTCTATCTATTTATACACACAAACATTTCTATTACTCGAATTTATAAAGTGTGTAATACATGCATGCATGCTTTAAAAATCTGCATATATTTGCATAAGATAGAAAAAAAAAAACTATATTATTGTCCCAAGTCTCCAAAGACCATGGCCGAAATAAAATGAGGATCACTTTAAATGCATTTTTGTATAGTGGGATGGAAGTTAATGTTTATTTTTAAAAGCTTTGGGCCTGTTATTTTTTTTTTAAATAGAAATAGATTTACATTTGCCAGCTATGTAGATTTCATGGTCTGACCATGAACATCCTATGCAGCTGAACAGGATAACCTTGGGTCTTTCCAACAGGATTCAAGGAGCTTCAGCAAAAGCACATAAGATATCAAAATCAGCATCCATACCTCTACGCAGAAAAGATCATAGAACTCAGGGCCCCTCAAGGAACAGGGAAGTGGTGTGAAGAGGGAGTGGAATTTGGAGAATTAAAGGTTTCCTCCGAAAGAGGTGGGGATACTAAAAAATAGGATTTCCCCCAGTAGACGTGGGTGCTCCTAAAGTCTCAACACGTGTGTTTCAAGAAACTTCACTCTGATAATTTGATATTTGATGTTTAACAATTTGGTACAGTGGCATCCTAGGCCATTTTAGAAGCCACGTAAAAGAACAAAAACAAAAACAAAACAGCCTTGTTTATTTCCTTGTTTTACTAAAAATCAATCCTCTGCTTGAAAAACTTTCAGCCGTTTCCAAAACAATTAAGCCTACCCTCAAAGGATAAAAACATCTGCCACCTAGCCCTGGCCAGTTTGGCTCAGCAGTTAGAGAGTCGGCCTGCGGACCAAAGAGTCGCGGGTTCGATTCCAGCCAAGGGCACGTACCTTGGTTGTGGTCCATCCCCGGCCCTGGTCAGGGTCCTGAGGGAGGCAGCCAATCAATGTGTCTCTCTCACATTGATGTGTCTCTCTCTTTCTCTCTCCCCCTCCCACTCTATCTGAAGCTATTTGAAAGAAAATATTCTCGGATGAGGATTAAAAAAAAAAATTGCCACCTATGACATGATGCCAAAGCAGGAATAATGAATCAAAAGAACCAGGAATCAAAAGTAATTCATAAAAAAGAAATTCTACAAGGTGTTCCCAGCAACTGCAGAATCATGCACCATCAGCTGAGGGACACGCATTACAGAGAACGGCAAACACAAGCCCAGGCAGGAGCCTTTCCAGGCCAGCGGCTGCCTCTCCTCCATCTTTAAAGCACGGCATCCAGTCCAGTGTCTGCCAGGCAGAAGGTTTTCAGCAAATATACGTTGCCTGTCAACGGCAATCCACATGTCTCTGTTCCAAGAGGCACCGGCAAGGAGCAGCATGGACGTGACTTGGCGTCCACTCTTGTGAGCTGCGGCTCCAGTGGGGTCTTTGTCCTGCCTAGGACCCTCCGGTAGCTGCCCAGTAGACTTAGACATTCCAAAGTTTTTCTCTCTCCAATCTCTCATTCCCAGGCCCTCTCCATCCCTCTTCCAGCATAACTGGCCATGTAGCCATTGCTTTTCTCTAACTTGTACCTTGCTCGCTCATTTATTTGTTGACTGTGTAACTGCACCAAAGCAAAGAGCCTTCGTCTGCTTTCATCGTTATATCCCCCAAACTAGTCCATCGTAGGTATTCAGTAAATACTTGTGGAATGAATGAACGAATGTACTAAAATGCCCAGAAATAACTTAATGGTTGCCGTATTTAAGAGAACCCTGCTGATGGTGATCCCAAGTACTAAGTGACACGTAGCTCCAACAGCTGAATGACCTGTGGATTGGGGCCACCAAGACAGCTGCTGGGGACAGAAAAATGAATGAGGTAAAGCCTGCGCCTTTGAGGGTCTTCCTGCCTCTCAAGCTCTCTGTGTCCCAGGCCTCGGCTGATTCTTCACACTTGATACATATCCCCACAGCAGACACCGTCGGCCATAGATGCTAATTCTCGTCTGGAGGTCAGGCTCGGAAGGACTGTCCCTACACTAGTCTGAAGAGGTAGAGTCTGGCAAATGCTGGTCTCCTTCAGCCTCTGCCCAACGTGCCATGTCTCCAGCCCATTTCCACATGTGTGGAAATCCTGCCTTAACATATGTTCATTATCCTCTCAAAATAGCAACCCTCTGTCTTTCCTGGGGTCTAGGGAGGTCCTGACATATAAAGACAGAGGAGGGCATTGCAGGGAGTCAGGATTTGAAATCACAGGGTCTGAGTGGGAATCCGAGGTCAGCTGCTGGCTGCCCACCCTGGAGAGAGTCACCAAACTTTCCTAGGAGGATGAGTGTAATAATACTCATCACAGGACTTGGAGGCTTATTTCATACAAGAACAATTCAGTCACTTAAGACTATGCTTAATAGAGAGCTTGGCACTCTAAAAAGCTTAATACATATATGTTTAGCAGCTCCACGTAATTTACATAAGATCACTTTGTTACTATGCAATCATTATACATGCATCTAATTAGCATAATTAAAAATACAGATCTATTTGTGAATCAGGGTAAAACGTTGCTCATACTATTCTGGTAACTTTGAAACATTTAAAAAATTACAGTCCTTCCCCAGCCCTGCAAAACAATCCCGTAGATGTGCCCCTCTTAATGGAAACTTGATGTAACAAAAATATTTTAAAATCTAGGAATGGGGATGAGTAATGAGAAGGCATTATTGAGAGGCCGACTTAAAATCCCTGTAGTTTAAAACCATATTTCCACTTAATTTTCCAGGACTCGGTTTAGTACATATTGTACCAAACAATATATGACCATATTCCAAAATCCAAATGGATTACTAATGGATTAATATGCTTTTAAAAGCATCTTTACAAGATTTAACCATGAACAAAACTCCTTGCTTCTCTTGGCTCCCAGCTAACATGTGACACCCTCTAATACTTCAAGTTAAAGAGTTACAGAAGCCTGGGATTTCATACGAGCCTGACAGTGATGGATTAAAACCATACTCTAGACATACCTCAAACAGTAGCACTTACTTTTTCTTACTTAACTCATGGTTGATCTATTAGAGCCATTTGCTGGCAACTATAATTGCTGAGCTGTTGTCAAAAATCTAGCCTTGCCTGGGGTAAGTTGGTTTCCAAACTAAGAGGAGAAAGTACAGCCAAGACTCGTTTCAAAACCCCTGCAGCCTATGGACCTTGCCGGCCAAGAATCGGAGGAGTCCTGACCTTGCCGGAGGAGTTCCGACCTTGCCGGCCAAGAATCAGAGGAGTTCTGACCTTGCCGGAGGAGTTCCGACCTTACCGGCCAAGAATCAGAGGAGTTCTGACCTTGCCGGAGGAGTTCCGACCTTGCCGGCCAAGAATCAGAGGAGTTCTGACCTTGCCGGAGGAGTTCCGACCTTGCCGGCCAAGAATCAGAGGAGTTCTGACCTTGCCGGAGGAGCCCTGACCTTGCCGGCCAAGAATTGGAGGAGTCCTGACCTTGCCGGAGGAGCCCTGACCTTGCCGGCCAAGAATTGGAGGAGCCCTGACCTTGCCGGAGGAGCCCTGACCTTGCCGGAGGAGCCCTGACCTTGCCGGAGGAGTCCTGACCTTGCCGGAGGAGTTCTGACCTTGCCGGAGGAGCCCTGACCTTGCCGGAGAAGTTCTGACCTTGCCGGCCAAGAATCGGAGGAGTTCTGACATTGTGAAAGCCAAACTCGGAAAGCAAGTTCACTTATTTTTTTATTTTTTACTTGTTGTAAATCCTCACCTGAGGATATTTTTTTCCATTGATTTCGAGAGCTAATAGAAGGGAGACGGAGAGAAACATCCATGTGAGAGAGACACCTCAGTTGGTCGCCTCCCACGTGCACCCTGACTAGGGCCGGGATCAAACCTGCAACCTGGATACGCGGCCAGGACCCTTCCACACATGGGCCCCCTCTAACCACTGAGCGTCACCGGCCAGGGCAGAAAACAAGTTTAAATCCAAAGCTGATACACCCATGTTCCTAGCAGCATTATTTATCATCGATAAGTATGAAAGCAAGTGTCGATCGACAAGTGAGTGGATGAGCAAAATGTGGTATGTTCATACAATGGAACGTTCTTTAGCCTTAAAAAGGAAGAAGATTCTGATGCAGGCTACGATGCGGAGGAGCCTGGAGGACATTATGCTAAGTGTAATAAGCCAGTCACAAAAGGACAAATACTGCATGATTCCACGTATATGAGGTACTCAGAGCAGCAAATTCATAAGGACAGAGTAGAATGGTGACATAGGGGAGAAGGGGGAGTTGCTGTTTAACAAGTGTGGAGTTTCAGTCTTACACAAAAGAGTTATGAAGATGGGGGTTGTGACAGTTACACGATGTGAATGTATTAATACCAACAAACCGTACACTTAAAAATGGTTAAGCCCTGCCGGGTGGCTTGATTGGCTGGAGCATCATCCCACACACCAGAGGATTCAGGGTCCATACCTGGTCAGGGCGCATAAGGGGGGCAACCAATTCATGTTTCTCTCGCACATCGATGTTTCTCTCTCTCCCTCTCTCTCTCCCTTCCTCTTCTCTCTCTAAAATCAATGGAAACTTATCCTTGGATGAGGATTTGCAAAAAAGGTTGAGATAGACAATGTTGTGTTATGTGTATTTTGCCAATAATAATAAAAACATTCAAGCCTGGCATGGGATTTAATGAGTTTCTTCAGTGGCTAGTGTTCACGCAATCACTGATTATGTTTCCAGTGAGTAGGTTAGCACACAGAGGGATGGGCTCTGGAGGGGAGACCATGTAAAACTTGGGCTGGGCCCTGGCCGGCTCAGCGGTTAGAGCGTCGGCCTGCGGTCTGGAGAGACCCGGGTTCGGTTCCCGCTACGGGCACGTACCTCGGTTGTAGTTTGTCCCCGGCCCTGGTTGGTCGTGCGGGTGGCAGCCACTCGAGGTGTTCCTTTCACATGGATGTCTCTCTCTCTCTCTCTGTTCCTCTCTCTCCCTCCCACTCTACCTGAACAAAAAAAATGGAAAAATGTCCTCGGGTGAGGATAAAAATAAATAAATAAATAAAAACTTGGGCTGGTTTTGGGGTCTTCAAAAGGTCCAAAGCCATTCAGGATACGCCCTGGGAAAACTCTCGTGAGATGGAGCAGTACTTGCAGCCAACTTGCAGCCCTGTGCAAGGACCTGGGACAAAGGTGACAGGTAAGGAGGTCACCTAGCGCCAATGTCAAAGGTCAACCATGAAGCTCACCACCTTCCCCTCTTCCAGCTACTAATCTTGCCTTCCCCATTTCTGTTCACGGACCTTGTTCCCAGACCAGAAGTCATCATGGCGTCCTTCCTTCTTCCCCTCCATGGACATCCAATCCACTGTCCTCTCGGTGTGTCACTGTTCTCCATTCTCACCCATTCCTTCCACTCGGACTCCAACACGTCAATCAAGTGGAGAACCTCATCATCCCTCAACTAAAACACGATCACAATTTCTTGATTCTCAGCCTCTAGCTCCTTTTTCCTTGATATCTGCCATATACACGTGTGTGCATTTAACACCAATGAACTACACTTAAATCTTTGGAAACACAGATGGTATTGTCCTATTCAACAAAGCCTGCGGGGGCCCCAGTGCCAGCTGGACAGAGTGTAAATCGCTGGCCGTGGCACGGAAGTTGCTCCCCACCTGACCCAGGGTCACGAGGCCGGCGCAGTGGAAGGAGGTTGGCCTGTCAGACGAAGTCTCCCTCTGGTCACTCTCGCCATGGGCCTCGGGGTCTGGGCAGTGGTGTTTCACAGGAGCGGTACACACCGCTCCCTCTACCCTACCCTGCCCTACCCAGCCCCATACCCTGGTCTTTATTGCCACATGACATGTCACCTTTCAAAAAACTGTTGAAAGAGTATTCCATGGGAGAAAGTACTCAGAGTGAGCAGCTGATCCACAAGACTCCCCAGCCCTGATGCCCCAGAATGACATCTTACAGAGAGTCCGGCCAGTCTGGGTCCCATGACCCTTCCGGCTGTGGGCAGAAATGGTCTGCTCTGAACACCATAGAGGAGAGGACAGGGTTCAACCTTCCGGCACGTTCTCTTGCTGGGTGACTTTCCGGAACTCACATCAGTCCTCTGGGCTTGGGCGCGGGACTGGGTGACCACCAAATGTCTCCCTGCTCCTCACCTGGTCTGTTTGGTCTTCAGGAGGGCTTGGGACCAGGCTGAGTCACCTCCCTTCTGGGAAGGTCCCTCCTAGAAACCACCACTTCCCCAGCTGTGAGTGACCAGCCAGCTCCCTGTGATGTGGACGAAGTCTGTTTTAATTCCACGGGGTCCTCCCATCGGGGGAATTCACCCCAGAGGCCACAGCTGCGGGCTTCTCTTTCAGGGAGGTCAGCGATTCCAGCCCTCGGTCGGCACCTCTTGAAAACGGTGCCAGGAACATTTCGAGGACCGCGTTTCCCTTGGCAGGTGAGCCGCTGGCAGGGCCCACTTCAAGGTCTGCGAGAGCAGGGGAACGGCATCTGGGATCTATCTGTGGTTGTCGGTTTGCACAGTCTGAGGGGCGAAGTGAAAAAGAACCTTCTTACACAGCATGTTCTCGTCCAGACGCCGGCTGTGTGCGCACGAAGGAAAACACCGGAGTGGAAAACGGCTGGCGGGGCACCTGGGGTTGTCTCGGGGCTGCCTGAGGTCACTGTTCGGTCAATTTCAGAAAAACTTCTCTGCGTGGTGGACACACCCAGACATCTCGGTTCCTCACGAGCAGTTGACCCGGCACTTTATGAGCAGCTCAGAGAAAGCGCCGCCTCTCCACTTCAAGGGCTGGTCTCGAGCGCCTTGGACATACCGACAATGCAAGTTGGTACTGCCAAGCTGGCATTGCCATCAAACTCCTGCCCACGTGCCTTCCAGTCTGCAAACCCTTCTTCAGCGTCTTGCCCAGCTGGACAAAATCAAACGCTTGTCCCCTCCGCATCCCAGCCGGGCTGGTAGGGGACCCCACAACCACACACTCTGTGCCGTCTTACACCTAATCGCTTCACACGTGCCTCCTCCCTTGGACTACAGGCTCCTCAAGGTCAAAAACCACGTCCTGACCGCCTCGTCTCCTCACCTTTGCACACACTGACCTGACTGGCCCAGCTCAGCAAAGTGGTCTGACCGTGTGCAGCTGGGTATCTCATTTCTGGCTCCACTTACTGCTCCGTACTATTCGTTTTCCCTCCATCATCCCTCCATCCTTTTCCCTTCTTGTTCATGGTCAGTATCCAGTCATCCTTCTCGTCTCAAGGTAAATGGCGAACTTCCCTGACTCCCTCTGCCCCCTCCAGTCCGGATGGGAGTCTCTGTTCTCAGAGCACACTGACCTGGGCTCCCAGGTCACACACCACACCGACCCTCAGACCCTTGCCAGTTCCCGTCTATTCCTGAGTGTCAGAACAGTCTACTCTTTGTCCTCATAGCTCTGTCTTCCTTCTGAGACTGGGAGCTCCTTAAGGGAAATCATAAAACCTTTAAAAAAAATTTTTTTTTCTTTATTGATTTTAGAGAGAGAGGAAGAGATAGAAACATTGATGAGAGAGAACATCGATTGGCCGCCTCCTCCATGCCCCCCAGTGGGGATCAGGCCCACAATCTAGGCATGTACCCTGATCGGGGATTGAACCAGCGACCTCTTGGTGCATAGGTGGACTAACCACTGAGTCACACCAGCCTGGCTAAAACCTTCAAAAAAAACTAAACTAAAATCTATTAAAATCTGATCTGCCTCAGGCTAGGCTAGTCACTGCGCAAAATATTCCATGTGATGCCCACATCAGTCACAGGAGGTAGATCTTATTATTCACATTTTCTGGATGAGGAAAACTGAGGCTGCTAGTGACAAGCTCAGGTTCACAAGGGTACTCGTTAGTGACGGAGCCTGGGTATGAACCAGAAATAATTCACAGCAAAGCTGCCGCTACACTTTGCTGTGGTTCAGCGTGTCTCTGTCACCTCAGTGTCCAGAAGAGGGACTGACCTATGAGCAGTGAGGATGCAGTGAATGCCTGTGGGCTGGAAGCTTCCTATGACTTTTCAGACTTTTCAATTACTCCTTGCACTTCAATTTACTCAGTCATTTTTTTCCCTCTGCTATGTGGCCTTGATAAATCTATTCAATGGGAAGGATGGCAGTTAATAGGAAATCCAAATATAGTGCCTCCAATCAGAGAGGAGATTGTGAGAAAAAACAAAAATCCCGTAGTGGTTATCCCTAGGCTAGGGCATGATACGATTTTCAGGAGCCAGGATCCTCCCATCTCCATTTGCAACATTGTTTCTGGGTCCAGCTGCCACGGGTCTCCCAGACAGCAGGAAGGGAAAGAAGCTTGAAGGAGGTGAGAAGATGCGATCCTTCCCTGATGACAGGTCCCAAAAGGCCACATGGGTCTCCTCTGCCATCCCATTGGCTAGAACTTTGGTCACAGAGAGCTGAAAGGGAAGTTAGGGCCTGTGATTCTTATTCTGCATCATCAGGTATCCCTTGGAAATTCTCTTACTAAGAAGTAGGGACGGGCTAGATATTGGGGGACAAGCGGCATTTCTTGCACAATAGCATTTCCTGAGTCCCTGTCTTCCCGGGGCTTACGGCATGGTCAGATTCTGACCATCTTTGACAGACCGTAGGAGCTCCCTCAAAGCTGTCTTCTTAATTCTGACTATTCCATTGGGGGAGCTACCCCCCTCCCCCGGACCCAGATGTGGGAGCGGAGTCTGGCAAGGCTGCCACTAGGCTCGGGAAATATTTTTGGAAGATAATGACCCCAGGTATGGCCGTTTCACTCTGATCCCAGATCACTCTGATAGGATGCCAGACCTCTTTCTTCCCCTTAGCATTGGAAATAGATTTTTAAGCAGTGTTATACAGCAGCTCCTCTTCCAAGCCCGCCTTTCCTCTTCTTGAGTAACGTCTTTATAAATCACTGTTATAAAAATAAGGCGAGCAGAAGGGAAAATATGCAGTACCTAGAAACTGAAAATTCAAGTATTTGCTTTTTATGGGACACTCGAGGGTCTTAAAAAAGAAAGCTGCTAGAAAACTTAAATACAAGAAATTCACTGTGTGGTAACACAAAAGCCCAACAGAACGGAATAGTTTATGAAAATAATTTGAATACACTTCAATTCATGGCCCGAAAATCAACCCCAAACCGCGGTCTCATTCTTAAATGGATTTTTTGAGGGAGCGTTAAATGCATTTTGATTATTTCGACACAATGTCTACTTGGATATTCTGTGCAATGATTTGAAAGCAAAAAGGAAATTCCCTAAAAATCGAATGTCAGTGTATGTGAACGTACATTATATATACAGAGAAGTACATTTATATGCATGCGTATATATAAAGTTTAACAAACATTTCCACTTAAAGGGGTGCTTTGGGTTGTTGTTATTGTTAGGGAAAAACATTGTAAATTTAACTCGAATGAAGCCTAGGGCTAAAACACATTATAATTCTCTTGACAGGGATGCTCGGGTTCAAGTTCATATCTTTTTATTTTCTAAGACCGAGGCTGCAAGATCACTTAAACTGTGTTTTACAAACAGCATTACAGAAACACAGCAATGCGGGTCCATAAAAGTGTTGACGAAAGAAAACCAAATGTGCTCCCGTTCTGCGTTTCCTATCATTTCCCCTAAATCAAAGAAACCCCTTCTCAAAATTTCTTAAATTTGATCTATGTAGAAAAAATATTTACCATTATTTTCACAGGCCCCCAAAGCACCAAATAGCTGTACCCCCAAACCAGCATTCACTTCAAACAGGGAAAAAAATACTTCGAACCAGCAAAGTGGTAGAAAAAGCATATGTCCGAAATACGTTATTATTAAACTCACGGGTTTAATAAAACCCAAACACGGAGAATACATTATGTAAATACATACACACAAAGGGCTTTTGAAGCCGAGGTGACCACAGGATCCAGGATCTGGGACTATGATTTTTTGTTTACGTATTCTAGCAAGATTTCACAGCTCACGCACAGACGTGCGTGCGCACACACACACACATGCACACGCACACGCACACACATACACACATTACTGAGGCTGTTTATTCAATTTCCAGCACAAATCTCTGCAAACTTAAACAAAAGGGAGAGCTAAGAATATGTAAGTGTCTGAGCAAAAGAAGAATTCACTGAACTTGAGAGTTAGAAACAAAAATAAACACAGTAAGAGAAATGCCTTCTTAATCCCTGTTCCAAGGAAAGACGCTTATTCAAGGGGACACAGGCCAATTCCTTCATGTGGGGCCACTGAAATGAAACTCGAGTCGGACATAGAGGGTACAAGCTCAGGCATTGAGGAAGGTCAACAGATAAGTGCTTGATCTAGTCTGATAATTAGGCCTTAATTACCTTCCTTGTCTTCAGTTTGGATTTAAAGGCGAATACACCACCAGGAATAGTCAACACACGCCAAGTCCCAGTGCCAGTTTGTGTGATTTCACAGATCCAATAACCAATACCCATTTATCAGGTATCAGCTGAGGGCCACCGTGGGTTAGGTTCTGGGCTGCACGCTGAACCACGGGCAGGAAAAGACAGAATCTCTGCTTCGATGAACCCACAAGCACAAATGTAAACAGACACCTATGATGGTAGATTAATAACGCTGATTGGTGGACTATGTACCAGACACGTTGCTAAGCCTTGGCATGTGTCATCCCAGATAGCTCTTGAAACACCCCAAGTATGTCTTATTGTTATTATTTCTGTTTTACACATGAAGAAACCAAAGCCCAGAGAGGTTAAATGACTTGCCCAAGGTCACCCAGATAAAAAAGTGAACTGAGAGCTGGGTCTGCAGAAAGCTGGGGTCCCGCTCTTTCCACCAGGCTTGTACTTAAGTGATTTCTATGTCATTGTAACAATCAGCCAGGCACTGACAATGCTGTTCCCAGGTAATAAATTATTCTCTCCCTCCTCAAAACATGGCTCATTTTATTTATTTATATATTGGTAATTTTTTCTCTTTATTGATTTTAGAGAGAGAGGAAGGGAGAGGGAGAGAGATAGAGACATCGATGAGAGAGAACATTGATTGGCCACCTCCTACACACTCCCCATTGGGGATTTGGCCCACAACCTGGGCATGTACCCCGACCAGGAATCAAACCAGCGACCTCTTGGTGCATGGGTCGATGCTCAACCACTGAGCCACACCAGTCGGGCAAAACAAGGCTTTTTTTAAACAGGAGAAAACCCCAACTTGGGGAGGGTCTCCAGAGACCTCTCCTAACCAGCGGGAGCAAGGTCAAAATCGGCACATGGTTTTCTGGCTGTCCAGACCCAGGCTCCTTTGCAGAAACACAGTTACTTCCAACAAGTCTTTCAAAAACACAAGCCCCTTCCCAACAGCTTGCTGGAAGGCAGCAGTGGGGAGTCAGGTTGCAGATGCAACACCTAGCGGGTTGGCCTATGTCCAGAGCACAGACCAGCTGAGCAGTGGAGACGCCGAAGACCAACTCCTGAAGGCCCTTCTTTCAGACCCTCCGTTTCTCAGGCTCCAGAAGTCATGGGCTTGCTTGGTGGTTTTGCCAATGCCTTTCCCACCACTGACGTGCTCTGCTGCATGGTTTCCTAGCACGAGAACTTCTGAGTTTCGCGTCCTTCCCTGGGCACTTTGTGGCCATTGCTGCTTTGGCTCTGGTTGATCCCAGCAGGAGTGTACCCTCTCTGCAGGCAGGAGCTGAGCTGTACTGATCACGCAGCAGCCTCCAGCCCAGCACGTCATTCGTGACTCCGAACACATCTGTGAATGCAGCCAAGCTATTCAAAATACTCAACAGCCCATATGGCATGAGCGCTGGCCAATCAGAACAGACACATCGGTAAACATCCTCACACTAGAGCCCGGGCTACTGCCATGCCGGTTAACCCTGGAGTTGCTGATAGGATCAACCAGTACCGTAGGGCTTTAACGTGGTAACCACTGGCGATGGCCATGCTGGTGCCTGCCGCCTGAACAGCAGCCCTGCTCAATGAATGGACCAGCAAACTACTCCAGCAGTCACAGAACATCTGCAAAGAAGGATCTGTCTGCTTTCTGCAAAAGGAGTGACAACAGGTGTCTAAATGCCTCTAACTTCACAGTGTTCTTGACCCTTAATGACAAATGGGCCCAAAGCCATAGCCACAGACTGACAACTTAGGTAACCAAAAGCAATTACGGACGACTACATTTAACTTGCGTGGGTCATGCTTTATTGTCCTAGGATTCTGTCATGGGCTCTAAATGTCTATTAAGAACACCTCTCTCACCCGGCAGTGTGGTTCAGTGGTGAGTGTCTACTCATGCACCAAGAGGTTGCTGGGTTGATTCCTGGCTGGGGCACATGCTCGGGTTGTGGGCTGGATGCCCAGTGGGGGAGTGTGCAGGAGGCAGCCAATCAATGTTCTCTCTCAACGATGTTTCTATTTCTTTCTCCCTCTCTCCCTTCCTCTCTAAAATCAATACAGAAAAAGATATTTAAAAAAAGAGAAAGAACACCCCTCTCCTTACCTGTGCTCTCCTGCCCCTTTGCTGGATCCAGAATCCGTAATCTATCATTAGCTCTCCCCTCACGGCTACCCTCCCCCACCTCCTCTTGGTTCAGGTTCTTTCTATCCATCCACATACATGGTCAGAAATAGTTCCATGTCTGACCTGTATTCTCGAGGTAGACAAGAGTGTGATAAAATGAAACATGAATGAATCAGGAAGTGACCAGACCCTGTTGGGCCGGGGCCGGGGCCAGGCTTCCTTCCTGCAGGCACAGCTTTGTGATTGGCCAACGTGTCGCCCTGCAAAAGGCAGTAGCGTCTTCACCTCCGGCGAGAAACAAAATATCACCAAAGCCCTTGAAGGTGGAGAACCCCCTTCCAAGATCTCGGCAGAGGACACGTGCGGACGCCTGGCTCTCACTGCGAGACACAGTTTTTACAGTTTGGCGAAGCATGAGTATTAAAAATGGGCACCTCCTCCCTGTGACAACACCCCTTCTGTGTCGCGGTCGTGGCTCCCCAGTGGAGGAGGCGGACAACAACACGCCCAGATGAATTCCTGGTTGAGATGCTGGGAATGTGCGCAGGCCGCTGGGGAAGTGTGAAGGCCCTTCTCTACCCCAAGGAAGGCAGGGTGGCCCCGCACCTTCTTGTCACATTTTGCTTGAGAGCTTCCCTTTCCAACAATTAACGGAGAAGCAGGGATCTCACTTTGATGCCGTTTTAACTGTGTTTCTATTCTGAGCAGTGGAGGGGTTGTTTTCCCACTCCCGGCATGCAATGGTCCACCTTGGCCATGTGGCTTATAGAAGGCTTAGCCAATGAGCAAGATCGTATAAGAGAGATACACAATTATTCACAGCTTTTAAAAACAAACCTTGAGAGCCCAGTTGTGTGCTACACTCTATTGAGAGAGATATCCATATTGCTACGTATGTCTACACGCTTCAAATGCATTGCAACAAATTTGTCTGCAGCAGATGAACACAAAGTATAAGAACGCATAAGCAGATGACGTCATATAGCAAACCTTACAGATGATCATATTGTAAGCTTATTAAAGGTGAATATGGTTATGCATACACATAGGAACCAACTAATAAATGTTGGATCAATAACGAAAGTGGACATTCACACTTCCTAAACGCTTAAAAGGACTGTATGTATTTCACCAATATCTGCTGGGTCATCCTCCTAACAACCACAGACAGACTTTACAGATAAGGAATCTGGTTACAGACAGTGTCTCTATCTCACTCGAAGACGACCAGTTAGTATGCGGCAAAGATATGTTATAAGTGAGATATGTTGACCCCAGAGCCTGGGTTCATTCCCTCATGTCATTGTTCTGATTTATCAAAACATATTTCTGGATAGAAATGATGACAGCTAGTTCCATTTTTTAAATAAACTTTCAAAAGCAACCACCCAAAAAAGCAAACTTTAAAAAAAAAAAAGCGCTTCTCATCTGAAAGAGTTCGAAAATTTGCCTAACCACATTAGAAAGCTCCTTGCTAAGATGCCTGTGAATTCTTAGCTTCGAGTCAAAAGTCAAAGCCTTTCACAAGGCATGGGGTCACCAAGCCCACTTCAAAGGCCTGCCAGGCATTCCCCCTGCGGTCCAGCCTGCCCCTCCTCTAACCAGAGTCTTGTGGACAGACTCGTCCTTCAGCCCAGCCGCCACTTAGGGATGCCCTGGGTCCTGTCTCTGACATCACTGAAGCAGGTAAAAACTAATTATTCTGGATTCTTATTCTTCTCGGATTCTACGGGACACATCAGAGTGACTTTCCTGAGTAGTGATAGACGCTTGTGCCGGGAATACTTAAAAATTTCTTTAAAATTTTTTTCTTTATTAATTTTAGAGGAAGGGAGAGGGAGAGAGAGATGGAAACATCGATGAGAGAGAACATCAGTTGGCTGCCTCCTGCATGGTCCCCACTGGGGATCGGGCCCACAAACTCGGCATGTGCCCTGACCGTGAATCGAACCGGCGACCTCTTGGTGCATGGGTCAATGCTCAACCACTGAGCCACACTGGTCGGGTGAGTTGTTGGTTTTAGTATGATTAATACGCCCTTATTGATAGGAGGGCATTTGCTTACGGACGGTGCCCGGCACGGGGATGCCCAGCTCCAGCCCCTGCTGTTTCTCGCCAGCGTTATGGTGAGCATCAGATCTACGAGCCTCGGCTTCTGCTTCTGTAAATAGGAAGACTAGAATCCATGGCCTATAAGAGCCTTTCTAAATAAAAAAAAATTGCTAACTGCATGCAGATACACGACTGGAGGCCTTGGGTCACATTGGATAGTCTTAACAATGTCATTTCGGGTAGAAACTGGCCATTCCAGAAAGACCAACAATATGGCAGGATGGGGACACTGTGCCACCTGGTGTCAGTTGACCTGGAGGCTGAAATCATTACCCGAGGGAGTCATCAATCATCAATCAGTTGTAACTACAGGATGAAGCCCCAACAGAAACTCCGGGAACCGCAGCTCAGGAGGGCCCCCGGGATGTCAAACTCCGAGCTTCCTATCAGGCGTCAATACCTGGAGAGCGAAGTGTGCAGACTTCATGGAAGAGGGAAAATGGGAGCTTGGAGTTCGCCCCTTTTCCTGGGCTCGGCCCTGTGTGTCTCTCCCTTTGCCTGTAACAAACCATAACCATGCATGCGCCAGCAAGCAGTGCATTCTGGGAACCCTCCTCTGGCACGATCAAAGCTGAGGGTGGTTTTGGGAACCACCCCCCAAACTTGCAGCTGGTGTCAGAAGTGAGCACGGTTTTGGGGGTGGCGCCTTCCACCTTGCGGATTCTCCCCGAGGTCTTCCTGGCACCCCACTGAAATGAGAGCCACACACCTGCTTCGGGGGCAGTCAGAATTCAGAACGAGTTGGCAGGAAGTCCATGTCTCTATCTATGGGTCTGGCCTGCAGACACCCTGAATCCACACAGCCTCTCCGAGCCCCAGCTTCATCAGTGAAGTGAGGATTTGAGTAAGCTGTGCCTTCTAAATGACACAGTTATTATGAGACTTAATTAAGGTAATGACTGTGAAAGACACTACCTTCCTTCTCAATGATAAGATACTGAGAACCACTGCTACTACTCTTTGGGAGTGTAAATGCTTCAGCGCTATATGCCCTCTCCCCATCTTACTGCATTTCTCGCGGCCGGCGCCCTCGTCTCGTCTCCATCGGCAGGTGCTGGAATTATGTCAGCGAGAACTTTCATTAGCGAATGATTTTAGTCGCTGAGAAGTAATGGCAAAACAAACGCAGCATTTTGACGTAGCTGTATCTACCCCGGCACAGTGCGGTTTCGAGGCTAATGTCTTTTCAAACAGCTCTGTTTTGCCTGCAGACTTGAATACCCTCATTATAGTGTTTGAAAAAAAAAAAAAAAAGTCCCCTTATGTTTTTTTAAAGAGCGCCATTCTTCAAAAAGATGTCAAGAAGCTCTCCCCCCACCCCCACCCCTTCGCTACAAGGTGTAATGTAGAGATAAGCACAAAATCTGGTTGGAATTGTGACCTATATTGGACTGGCAAAGCTTAATATCAAGCAAACAGCTAGTTTGGGAGCTGGTTTTGTCCTACCTTGCTGCTGATATTTGTAGAGAAGTACCACATATTATTCGTGGACAGTGAGAGCCGTTTGGAAGTCAATAAGGGTTTTAAAAAATTGGACTCCTTTGCTCCTAGGGTTCATCCGAGCTTTGAACAAGTCCCTGGACTTCCTCACGACCGCCAGAGCCAGGTCTTCTGGAAAACACTTTATTTTCATGCTCAGCGTAATAAGAAAAGTCGTGTTTTGCAGATGAAATGGTGCTGATAATGAAAAGTAGGTCACACTTTCTCTCGCTCTGTCTCTCTTTACTTTCTCTGAATGACAAAGGAAGGTTTCAAAGATGTGAATCAAGTCAGGTCAAGCTTCTGACCCAGGTGTGCTTTGCACTCGGAGTAAAATGAGGAAGACTTCAATCTCGGTTGACATTTAACAAGGGCAGGGGACACGGGGACAGTAAGAACTGTGGGTTGAAAGAACTGCTGGTACCTGTGACCTTACGATACGGGGCAGAAGGCAGGAAAGAGGCATAAGGAAGAAATGTCGCGTTCACAACCATGGGAGACGACATTCCTGTGAACATGTATTTACTCTTCATTCCAGGGAGACATTTGACATCCCTGCCTCATAGTGATGTGGTCACTGCCTTGGGCCAATGAAATTGGGCTGACATGACAGGTGTCACTCCCAGGAAGAAGCTTGAGGAGCTCATCTTGTTTCCTTCCCCTGTGAAATGAGTCCAAAGAGAGGCTGTGCCATCAACCCGGATCAGGAGTGGAGAAGATGAAGAATGGAACCAGTCTGTGCCATGCCCAAGGACCCAGTCTGTGCTTCTGTGAGCCATGGAGACTGTGGGCTCTTTGTCTTTGCAGCAAACCTCGTCGGCCCTGACTGATATGGTTCCTCTCAGTTCTTCCCTCCCCAAAGTGTGAGCAGGATACCGACAGTAAGTAGGCCCATGTGCTTGAGGGTCTGTATTCCTAAATCATTTTTTGGCCTAGGACTGGGCATTGCCACACCAGCAACAAGTGTACAGGATGTGCTGCCAACCCATTAGCACATGCCATATCCCCAGGAGCCCCACATAAGAAAATAAAGCCCCTGGAGAGTAACGGTGGCTGTTTGAAGATGGTGATGGCTTTTACAGGGGACCTCCCAGCGATGATCTTAGGCCACACAGTGGAGCCGCACACATAAATACAAACATTCTGGAACCAACTGCTTGGGTATAAACTCCAGAACCTGCCGCTTGCTCTGGGGAAGCTGCCGGACTTCTCCGAGCCTCTGTTTACTCATCTGTAAAAGTGGGCTCATAAGGGTGCCTCTGCCACATAGAGCCGCGGAGGGGATTGGATAAACGGCACACGAGGGAAACGCACCGTCTGTCCACAGAGAGATTACTCAGTGTGTGTTGCTCCCTGTGGCTCTTGTTCCTGTTGTGATCCACACCCGGAGGGTGTTTTCCTACCACCGAGTTCAGTGGAAGGTCTCAGGTTTGTATTCATTTGGGGTGAAAATGATCAACAAGGACAACTGCTACCGCAGTGACAGAACTCAACAAACTCGCATCGGAAGCGTCATCAAGGCTGTTTCCACCTTAGACTAAGGGCCTTTTTTCTGCCCTAGGTCCGGTTGGAAAGCTACATCTCTTCGCCACATGTAAGGAAACCGACTGCCCTCTCTGTACTTCCGGAGCAGCGAGCTACGGAAAGGCGACGCGAAAGTCAAGTGGGAAGCACTGATGGTGCAGAACCAGGAAAACTGGAGAGAGAGTCCAGATTCCATCTGGGACACGAGTTCAGACAAGTCACTTGACACTTCTGAGCATCGATTTCTTCATCTCCAACATGAGGACAGGCTAGGACAACCCAGGTAGTGCCTTCAGGATACAGCTGATCCCCTAGACCTCAATCAACATTAGCTGTCATTATCATCAGCAATAAAATGAATATTACTAATACTGCCAGAGATACCCCAGACAGTAGCAAGCACACTGCAGCCCATTTTGGAAGGAAAGAAGAAGCCTTCAACGAAAGCCAGCCTGTCCTCGAAGAGGCCTCTGAACATATTCATAACAGAGACAAGGCTGTGGGCCTTGCAACAGAGAATGACCGAGCCTGATTCCATCCCTGCCGGGAAATGACCAGCGTGCGGCTCTACAGAAGAGGAAGCCGGAGGAGAGAGAGGGTTTGTAGGTACACACAGAGAAAGGGCTCCTTAGAAAAGAAAAATAGGAGCTGCGTATAAGATTCTACTCAGTATTTCTTGACATAGATATATTCCTTGCTAAATGGAATATCACTATCACTATCATTGTACAATATGGCTTTTCAACATTAAGCATTAGTGCCAATGCTGAGGAAATAAACCCAAGGGATGAAAGAAGGAAATCTGGTTCTGAGCAATTGGCCCCTGGATCAAGCTTTACCTGATCTCCTTGTCACACCTATATTTTCCAGTTAATCAAACCTGTTTGGGTGAATTTTTCTTCCACTTTAAATAGAGAGCATCTGACATGGGCAACTTCACAGAATGGAAAAGGGGAAACTATTTCTTGTTACAATTGGACAAACTTTCCAAGAAACTATCAGAGATTTAGTTTAGAGTCTGTCCCAGACAGGGCCCCTTTGGTACTTTTCAAATGTGTGGACATTACGACTGGGCTGACCTCCTCGTTCATAGGCAGAGTGAGCATTCCTCCTACTGGTCTGGGACAATCCTTACATATGCCTGTTATCCTGGAATCATTGTTTTTAGTGGTTCCTTTCACTTTAAAAACGCTCCAAGATTGATTAAATAGTAAATTATAAGGTTACCCGACTTGTAATTCTCTTTTACAAACTTTATTTTTTCCCCTTAAGAGAAGAATCCCACACCCCTTCCCCAAATTCTTTTCAGTGATAATTGTGGCTAATTATACTCAGCAAATAATCTTGTCTTCCCAGTCTTCCCATGTTTGACTTTTGGGGGATTAATCACAGCTTTCTGCTTGCCGAGCGTGGTTCTTGAGAGCACGGTATTATTGTTTTATCTAAAGGAAACCCCTCTGAAACGGGGCCTCCATCCATCATACCTCGTGTGGTAGAAAGAACTGATTAAAACTTCCTGGCCTGCAAACTTGTTTGTTAACATGCCGCTTCCTCCCTGCCGTCAGCATGAGGTCCTCCTCGGCATCGCGCTTCGGGTTTCTGCTCAGGGCATTGTTCTATCACGATGGGACGGTTATCCGCGCAGGAGTACACGGCGCTGGGAACCCGGCCGCCCCTGTAAACACGCTGATAACATCGTGTCTGCGCACCGGGAGGAGACAATGCTCCTGCATTCCCTTTTCCTAATTAGAGTCCGAAACAATAGGTGGGAAATATGAGGCCCCGCTATCATTATCTATTGGCCTTCATTTCTGGGCATTGATTGAGCTGCGGGTGTTTTGTGCGTGTGTGAAGAAACAGCAAATTAAAACTCAGACTTCCTCCATTCTTCTTTCTGCAGTGTTCATCTCGTTATAAGGCGGGGGTGACAGAGATTAAAAATCGGAAGGTCTGAGAGTCATGCACGATTGTGAACCGTCCCAAGTTCCCTTTCAAAATCATTCCAATAAGCACGTGTTTGATCAAGGCAGACAATGGGATGTGAGCTTGGGAAGAAAATTTTTAAAGCATTGTTTTGGCCAGGGAGAGACACAGACCAGCAGCTTCCCCGGACGGTGGGGTGGACGGTTTGTCTTCTGAGCCGATGAAATGATACATCACCTGTTGCTTCGCTCACAGGAATCAGCGGAGGCACAGTCTGATGATTTATTTTTTTAAATCGGAAATGCCCAGTACCCTGATGATATCTGGTGCATGGATCTGCAGGGTCGCATTTTCTCAGGACGTTCTGGGTAGGACTTACTGGCCTGCATCATCAGAGAGACAAAATCATCCCTGGCACTCAGCCACATGAAGTCGATTTACATTTGTGATTGCCCTGTAGAGTGACAATTTAGATATTTGGATGGAAAAATCTCCCAGGCTCTCACAAAAGGGTTTTTTTTGAATTGCTGCTCTACAACACTTTGTTCTTCTGAATTCAACCAGCCAAGATAAAGTCGAGGCAACTAAGGTTTATGCTGGATGTCTGGAGGGGTCCTGTATGGGAGCCCTCTTAACTGTGCAAGCCGAATGAATTAGGATTTGGTTTCGGGTGTAAGGTAATGAAGGGAATGGGGTGGGGGGCATGAAGAAAAGCGGAGAGCAATTTTTTAATTGCAACACGAACCCAAGCCGCCGCTCAATCCCGGTTGAACGTGTCTATTGTAATAAATATCAGAACACCGAGTACCTTCTCCCAGTGATTTGTGAACGTATTTATGGGAAAAGTTTTATAAAGTTTCAGTCTTCTCTCTGTTATACAACCTTTCGGTATTGGGTGGACCCACCCAATCTCCTAGCCCGGAGCTCCTGACCTTCTCAGTTCCAGAGATCTTCATCCTTACTCTACAGCCAACCCCTCTCAGGGCAGCAAAGCAGAATTTTCCACCACCCAGACTTCTCCGTTGGAGATGTTGAATCCCACCCTCCCAAGCCTTTGCTTTGCCACGCTCGGCCTTCGGCATCCAGCCCCATCCAGATCCCCCTTCCCAGCCTCCATTACCGCGGCTCGGTTGCAGAGAAGAGTCTCCTGTAAAGGCAGAGGGCACAGCCCTCTGTTTCTCTCCTTCCTATTTCCTGTCCCCTGAAACAGCAGGTGCTCAGGCAGCCTTACTGACCCATAAAGGAGGGCTGAGGATGGAGCTGCCAGGAGAGTGTCCCTGGTAAACGCGGAGGCATCGTGCAGCCCGGTTGGCCTCTGGACAGTTACTATAAGAGAACAACACAGATTCCTGCCTCGTTTATTTTAGGGTTTTTTGCTAAGTGCTGAAGACAAAGTGAAAAAGACAGATGAGCTTCCTGCTCCCTTGAGACAACAAAAACAATAAGCAATGAATGGCTGGATAATATGCAATCGTAATAAGTCCTAGGCAGAGGAGTAACCTGGGAGAGAAAACCTGGGTGGGTGCTTTGGCCAGGGCGGCCAGGGAGGGCCCTGTGAGGACAGAACGCACCCAGCGCAGAATGGGGGGCTTGTGCTCTCAGATTCGATTGGCAAGCCTCCATCCGTCATGCTCAGATTGACCAAAGTATCGGCGCACTTTTGTTTACGCTTCTCGTCAAAAACAGCAGTATGAGCACGTGTGTTAGTTACAGTCACGCTGGTTTCTATGATGTGATAAAAGATCGATTGCTCACATAGAGTCCAACATCAGTACTCCTGGTCACCGGGGGCTCTGGTCCGTGCAGTGACGTGGGGGCCTGGCTCCTCCACCCTGTGGCTCCACCATCTTTAACGTGTGGCTCCCAAACCGGCAAGGCGAGGTGACTGGGGTCTCTCATGGAGCGCTGTGCATGGCAGGTGCTAACGTCTCGGACCTGGAAGGGGCCAACATCACTTCTACCAATATTCCATTGAATGGGACTGCGTCACCTGGCCACACCGAACACCAGAGAGGCTGGGAATGTGGTCTAGCTGTGTGCCAGGAAGTGAGGGGAATGGGTCTGCGAGGAGCTCAGGGCCTCTGCCTGCAATGGAGCAATGAGTACACCGGTCAGGAGAGCCCTCTCCCTGCAAGGTCCTCGCCCTGCGAGGTCAGGGTCTCAGACACCTCACAACGCTCCGCTTCCGCATGATCACAATCAAAATCTATCCTGGCAGGATGTAACATGGGATGTTGGATGTGGGAAGAGAAAGCTAGGGCTGAAATCCAATGGGTTAATTCACTAAAGGAAAAAAACAAAAAGGTCCAGGCACGTTGTGTTCTCAGACAGCCCCAGCTAGAAGGCTAATCGTCCGTCCTTCTGGGATGCCGGGTTCTTCGCGGAGCCCTCAGAATGGACCACTCGACCTTTTGAGGTTTCCCGTTGCTCCGATCTCTTGCTAATGGATAGTGTTTTCCAAGCGGATGGTGGTTTAAAGATACGGCATCTAACCAAGGATAATATATCTGACCTCTTAAGGGAGAGCCTTGTGCCTCCTACGGTCTCAGCCTCCCTTATTGGCGCATTACATAACTTGCCTAGAAGTTGGTTTTAGAGAATCAATTTCACCATTGCCTAATCGCAAGTAAAGACCATAAAGTTTTATGAGAGCTGAAGGGACTTACAGAAGGGAACTTAAATGAAAATTAAAGGGGACATAAATAAAATGATAAGAAATAAAATCCCACAAGGTGTTTTTCCCTGGACTGCCATGCTAAATTACAGTGCCAGCGATATAACCCTTCTGGTTATGTCTCCCCCAGGCCCCAAGGAAGAGGGGAGAGACAGGCATTTCCTGGTCACCAGCAAAGCAAGCGAGGGAGTTCCATGAAGTGGTTTCGGGAGCAAGTACAGAAGAACACCCCTCCATCCACCATTGCCCAGTAACAATGTGACCCTGGGCAAGTTCTCTGAGCCGCACACTTGTCATCTCTGTGCAAACTGCAGAAAATAACGGTAACCCCTCATGGTGCTGTTGCAAGGACCCAGTGAAACAATGCACATAAAATCTGCAGCACAATGTCTGGCCCATGTGAGTCTTCAGTTCATATCACTGCCGTCACCTCTGTTAATAATAGGAAGGGCTTACAGACAGCTTGAGGCTCTGTTCAGTTTAGACAAAAGGGCTAACGTTAATTGCTGACTCTGTGCCAGCAATCAAGAGTGGTATCATCTTCACTTTAAGGAAACTGAGGCTCAGAGACATTGGAAAACTTGTCCACAATAACATAAGTAATAAAGACCAGAACTGGATTCACTGTCTGGATTGGGCTCTAGAAGCCAGCACAGCGGACTGCTTTGTCCAGTGTCTTCCAGTGTGAGGATCGCAGACACATCTGGAGAGCTTGTTGTGACTTGGATTTCCAGCCCCCAACCCCCAACCTTCACACCCCATTTACTGAATCAGAATCCCTGGAGCTGGGGGCTGGTTACCTGCACTCTAGTAAGCAGCATCCGGGTGATTCCTGCACACACTGAGTTTAAGAACAGTTGGTCCAGTGGTGCTTGTTACAATGTTGCAATTGGGGAGAGAAGTTCCTAAGGTTCCTGTTTTGTTAAATGGCCAAAGGAGTGGTTCTTTTCTCTCTTTGCGTCTTCTCCTACTTCTCTATCTTTCAACCCTTGTCCTTTCTGGCACTTCTGTGTCTACATAACAGGCAGGGGTAGATGGAGTGAGGCCATCAGGGAAGAGAAAAGGTTACCTCTCCATGCCTGATAGAATGGCATGAGGTTATGTTTTACAAATATGTGCTTTATTGTAAAGGTCAGCCATGCAGTGATCTGAGAACATGCTCCTATAGGTGATTAAGGTAGTAGGGATAGGTAAAGTATTTTTGAATGAAAATCATCAGTGTTAACTCTGAAAATGAAAGACCTCGATACCCGGTACTAGCAGGAAGTGTGGTTTGTTCCAGTATGGACAGGAGAGGTTCTGCTGCAGTGAGGAATGGCTCTCACATCTCAGAGACTCAACACAACAAAAGCTTAGTTCTTGCTCATATTACAATCCCAGAAGAGACTGGCAGGCAGCTCTGTTCCTTTTAGTTACTCAGGGACCCTGGATGAAGAAGGATCCATCTCACCATGTGTGATCATATTGATAGGGAAAATGAATCACCATGCTCTGGCTATTAAATCTCCCCCTTGAGGTGACACCTCCGTTCATACTTCCTTGGCCAAAGCAAGCTTCCTATCCATGCCTGACCCCAAAGGGGTGAAGAAATGTCATCATGGAAAGAGACTAGGGGAATGTTTGAAACAAAGCCAAGGGCTACATACCCATTTAAATACAAACCAACAAGTAAATCACCCAATGAACACAAAAGATAACATAACTTATTGACATCTGCATTTCTTGGGCAATTAAATCAAATGTAACTATACTCTGCAAAATTTGACCCTAATACAAAATGTAGGTGGAATTTCATTCTTGTAGTATCTGGGAGGGAAGATGTAACCTCAGAAAGAAATACATTAAAATTAGCCTGACATCTCTCTCATCAATGTTTCTATCTTTCTCTCCCTTCCTTTCTCTCTAAAATCAATAAAAGAAAAAATTTAAAAAAAAAAAAAAAAAAAAAAAGCCTGGCCAGTATGGCTCAGTGGTTGAGCATCGATCCATGTACCAAGAGGTCACCGGTTCGATTCCCGGTCAGGGCACATGCCCAGGTTGTGGGCCAAATCCCCAGTGGGGGGCGTGCAGGAGGCAGCCAATCAATGTTCTCTCTTATCAATGTTTCTATCTCTCTCTCCCTCTCCCTTCCATTCTCTTTAAAATCAATAAAGAAAAAAAAATTAAAAATAATAAAATTAGCCTGACATCTTATGTTGCCAAATGCGTATCTTAGACACATGCATGCAATGTACCGTTTGACCAGCAGCACTTATCACTATTCCTAGACATCACTGCCTTCGATGAGTCCGGCAGCTTCTCACACTCTCGTTTGCCTGGCTCTTCAGATGTAGACTAAGCCGAAGCATGGAGCAACCCACATGCCTCATGTGCAATAGTTGCATATGTTTTTGTCTGGAGCATGAACCATGTGCTCCTCCTGGTAAGGACTATGTTGGAGGGATGGGCACAGAGGCCAATGAATGTCAAGATCACATCCTTTCAAAAGTAAAATGTGTGCCTAGATTTCTGAGAGGGGACTTCCACCTAAGAGGAATATCACTGCCAGAAGCCTCAGCACCAAAGGTGGGTTTGGCACAGAGGCAAAAGAGAGGATGAGGGTTAAAGCCAGCTGGAAGGCACCCTGGACTAGCAGGAGGCCGACTGTGTGGACTTTTCAGGCCATGAAATATGGCTCCTGTTTTGACACTCTTGTAATAGCATGATGTTCACTTTCCTTGTTTCCGTGGAGTTTATGGTCCATAAAGTTTAATAATAATCTTAACAGCTGAACAGAGAGTACACGAGGCTCGAAGGCCACTCTTACCAAAGGGGATCAGTTTTTCCATTTCCCCCCTCTGGGCATCTTGACGGGGTACAAATGCCCATCTCCCATTGTTGGCCATACTGAATAACCATGTGGTAAAGGGGGACACAAAAGGGTGTTTGTTTATAAAATGGCAAAGCAGTCTGAGCTTTGAGGAAATGAAGATTGTAAAGCCCTCTTGCGCTGCAACTTGGGTCTGACTAACGCCATAGTGTTAGTGTGCCAGGCTCGATCCAAATACCTGGACGCTGGAAATAAACTCCAGTTCCTTCCCAAGGCCTGCAGAGCTGTGCACGCGTGGCCCCCAGCTTCCTCTCCTCTCTCCTCTGCTCACTCTGGTCCCCAACCCACAGCCCGTGGCAGGTGGCGGATGTTCCCACCCATCGTGCCACAGCTTCTCCTGTCTCCCTGGGACTGGCTCCATCTCGTCCTTACCAGTGGCTAAACGGGACCTGCTCAGAGAAGCCCTGCAGACCCCATTTAAGGAATAGCCTTCTCTCTATGAACTTGCCCAGTTTTATTTCCTAAACAGCACTTATCACCACTTGCAAAGAGCTTCTTGTTTATTCACACATGCATGCATTCATGCACGCACACGCGCGTGCACCCACGAGAGAGCGCACCATAGCAAGAAGTCTGACATTATTCCACCCCTGTCACAGAGGAGCTAAAGGAACTTCGGGGGTTCCAGTTGGCTCATTCACATGGATCATGCATTAGTTTCCTTCCCACATCTCCACAAACGTAGACCAGAGGGCACCTTGCCTTCCCGGAAGCTGACCGAGGGTTCTGAGCTCCTTATTTCTCCAGCTTCCTCCTTCCCTTGCCCCCTAAAAGATGAGCACGTGTCTCTTTCTCTTCCTAAGCGGCGGCCTGTATGGCAGGCGGGCCGGTTTTGCAGAGGACAGCTGAAGGGTTGAAAAACAAGACAGACAGCCTGGCAGGGCTCCAGGCTGGGCAGCCTGGACACTTCCTTGGGAGAGAATTCCAGCTCCTGGTGAGGAGAATTAGAGGGAATCCTTATCAGGCCACATTTACATATCAAAGAGCCCTTCCTGCTGGGCTAGCTTTTCCCTGTAACAAAGTCATCTCATTCTAGGCTTTCCTCTGAAGCTACATTCTGCTGTTCCTCCCACCCTTCCCTCCTGCAGACAAAATAGCTCTGTTCCAAAAAGTCACCAGGAATTAATTCACCTCGCTGGTGCCTTGCTATCACCCTAGCTGTCCCTAGATGGCTGAAGTTTCCTCAAGGACTTCTTGGTGTAAGGAGTTATGTGATTACGCTCAGACCCCTCACTTCACCCCAGGCCAGGAACCAAGGAGACAGAGACAGAAATGTTGTAGCCTATGTCATTCTTTCATTCATTCATTCATTCATTCATTCATTCATTCATTCATTCATCCACTCCTCCATCCACCAATCCCACAAATATTTATCACTACTAAGTTCCTAGTTCAAAGCTATTCCTCCTTTTTGGACCTCTGATCCTTTAGTTCATTAATATATTGGAAGAGGAATCTGGGATGGCTGAGGTGGTGGTGGGCAGTGGGGTGGGGGTGGGGTGGAGGTAGGGGACCCCAAACTAATAACTGAGACCAAGTTTTGGCAATTGGGGTGGAGTGTGTTTGATGCAACTGATTGGGGTTCAGAAGAAGCTGCCCCAAAATATGGCCCCTGGGCAGATGGAGTATTTTAAGCTGAAGGAGTCTGAGAAAAGGCTGGAAACCTCAAGGTTATTCTGACTCCACCCCCTACTCATACAACCTTACATTTGAGGTGCCCGCCTTCCACCCTGAGAAAAGGAACATCGTCCCTGAAGACACAGGGACTCCAGAGAAGACTCCGAGTGTCCCCCAGTTGGCTGCACTTGCTGGTACTCTTGCACTGATCACGTTCTCCACGACTGCCCTCTCTCATCACACCTGGCACAGAAATACTCAAGCCTAACTCTTTTAGGGCCTTAATTTTTTTTTTTTAATAAAGGCTCTCATGTCACATAAAACTTATAAATCTATGCTTTCCTCCTGTTAGTCTGTCTTTGTCAGACCCGGTCAGGGACCCTGAGAGGGCTGAAGAAAAGTTATTTGTCCCCTACACAGGTAACATTTGAAATTGGAGGCCTCTTGGCCCATCCCCCTAAGAAATTATTCTAAAGGTGAATCTCACGAGTAGGGTGCCGTTCTTCTTGCATTCTGGTGGCCCACATCCTAAAGCTCATGGCCCATCCTTTTATTACAGGAAGAATTCTTTCAGGGGAGCATCCACAGTCATTTGATTTACATACCCCCCCCCCCCCTTTTAGAGCTGAATTTCCTATCTTAGAGGTTCTTCACGTTGGAATCGAAGTGTAGACCTAACACACACGGAATTCGCATGCACTTTGCGGCTCCTCTCCTGAATCCTGCATCACCCTCCTGTCCAGAGTAGCAGCTTGGAATCCAGGGGTGCAATCCCTAAGACAGGATCAGTCACAGGCCAGGGCCATTGAAGGCCTCCTTGCATGGTAGTTTTAAGTTGAGCCCCAAAATAAAAGTCTCAGAGGTTCACACTCTAGGATGAGGTGCTCTACTGGGAGGTAGGCGGAGGATGAGGACTATGTACGGAGAACCAATGGGAACATCCAGCAGGAAAGAAAGGTACCACCAAAAAAGAAAGATGCTTTTTTTTTAAAAGGAAAAAAAGATGGTTATTTCCTTTCCTCCACTAAGTTAAGAATTCAGTGTCATAAGTCCTAAAGTTGACAAAATGGCCAGAAGCAAAGGTCCCAGAATCTTAGGAAGCAGTCATAGTTAGGGTGACCAGATGTTCTGATTTATGCCCATTGTCCCAGTATAGTCACCTGCCCCCTTCCTTTCTAAAAAATATCTGAGTTTCAATGATAAATTATATAGTCATTTAATCAGAGCAAAACGCCTAGGAGGAAGGAAGTGTGTAGTTTTTCAGTAACCTGCCCAAGAGGACATTTACAAGATCCCCTCTAAGTGATGACCTCGCAACCTGTGTAATGGGCAACGTCTGCTTTTAAGAAACGCCATAACAACAGTTTCGCTTTGTGTCCGTTGCTGGTTTATTTACTTTCTACACAGAGGTTTTCCCTGTTTGCTCTCATGGGTTATGTTGGCAATAGGATAAAGGTGCAGTGTTGATGTTACGGTTACCGTTTATGGGGTTTTCATTGTTGGCCAGGCTCAGGGAATCTCCACTCCTCAGCTATGTGACTGACTTTGTACCTTCAGATCTTCCTTTGTAAATGGAGAAGAACAGTACTAGTTCCGTGGAGTTCTGAGAACTAACCGGAACACTCCCCAGTGCCTGGCACATCCCAGGAACCCAAGACAGGGCATGGCAGATGCCACCCCAACGGTGATTTCTACTACTGCTGTGATTCCGGTTCTCCTGATCCCCGGCCTCCTTGCTGCTCCCAAGCTCACTTCACAGACGGAGAACATGAGCTGGGTCTAACGCTAGGGGCCTGTTCTCACCGCACAACCAGCTTGCATACTTAGGTTACACCGGAATCAACAGCAGCACAAAATGAGTAGGTAGTATGTTAGTTAAATCAATGCACACAGAATAGTAATAGTAAGAAACACTGGTTTAGGAATTTTCCAGCAGTTATTGGCTAATAACCACCTTCCAGGCGGCACATTAAGCCCTTTCCACGCACTAGTATCTCTGACTCTCAGACACACCAGCGAGAGTGACCGCAAGATGACCTCCCACTGCTGGGCTTGCCGGAGAAGCCGAGAAGGGAATCAGAGAGCCAGACCAGCAACTGAGGTACGGCCGATAAACCCTTCTCATAGGCTTATACTTCGCAAGTATAATGCTTTTGCAATTTAGTGTCTACTATGAAAACACAAAAGTCTTTAATATTTAAAAAAGGATTAGTGTTGGTCACTACTGATCACCCCGATCACCCCACCCCCATCCCCATTCCTCAAAAGCTAACACAGCAGGGTAGGCATGTCTACCTGGATGTCGCGTCCTCCGGGAAGGGTTGAGAAATCGGGCTGGGACCGACCCCTCACTTCATTCGCACCTCGGTCAGCACTGGTGTCTGACTGCTCTGCGTCCCACCAGCGGGGTTTACCCACCCCCTTTCCGTCCAGTTCCCAGCCTGCTTTGCTGTGCTCAGCCACGTGGCCTTATGCACCCAGCACCTCTCCCTGCGCACAGTTGGGTTCTCAGTTAGTGCTGAAAACAACAATCCCACTGGAGAAATTAGGTTCCGAATGCCTGTCACCTGACTGAGCTAGAAAGGACCTTGCAGGTGACCTACCCAAGCTCCTTCACTTAGGGGTGAGGACACGGAGCCTGGAGAAGGTTGTGCCAGCACTAAGGTCTCCTGGTAGGTCCCCAGGGCAGCTGCAGGACTGTGAGCCCTGGCCCAGCAGGGACTCCAGCTTTGCAAGGCAACGGGAGGAATCGGTCCAGTCCTTCCTCTCTTTTCCCTCATTCTTCACTTGGGAAGCTAAAATTAGAGGGAGGGGGAAAAAAACAACCATGCAAATCAAGACTGAGACTGGAGGGGGGCGCACAACAGATTTGCTTGCCTTCTTAGAAGGCGGTGGGGGGTGGGGGCAGGAACAGCCCAGCTGCTCTGGTCTTGTGGTCCCCACAGAGCTGGGTCTGATGGTTTGGCCCTGGCAGGAGGGTCAAAGCCCCAGAGAGCAAGAGAGGGCGTTTGGAAACTGGTTTTTCTGCCGGGCTTGGGCTCTGGCCCCGGGCCAGCGGCGGTCACTGGGGAAGGCCCATGTGCCCAAGTCCAACAAGCTGCCCGGCTTTCTGAAACGCCTTCACCTCTGCTCTTCGCCCGCCTCTTAGCCTTGCCGTCCCTCCCTGCCCCGCGGGGCGCTGCGGGAGACAAGGGGCTTCCAGTGTGAAGAGAAAAAGTCACCGTCCCCTTGTCCTTGAGGTAATTAATCAGCGGTGACTCTTCACGTGGTGAATAACATTATTCCTCAGAGCACTGCTCCTCCTGTTGGATCAATGGTGCCCTGGAGAAGCCACTCCGACGCAGAGACGGGGACTCGCGGGGTTCCACTGCGAAGGGACGGGGCCAAGTCACTGACAGGGCACAGGGTGTACGAGGGCCTCACACAGGACCGGTCTGCTGCCGGACCATCTGATTGTCAAGAAGAGAAACGTGTCTGGTGTTTCCTGGAGGAGGTATGAACTGCCAGCTGCCCTGAATTCTGCAGCAAACATGTAGCTCTTCGCCAAGAGGGGTTCCCTCCCTACCGCCTGCCGCCCTAAAGTGGGGGTCAGACGGCACAGTGCTTGCTTGATGCCACTCAGGTGTGTGGGTGACACTGTGGGGGTTCCTGTCGTCCCCTCGCTGCACTGAGCAGTGACAGCATTCAAAGGGGAAAAAAGAATTATTCAAACAAATAGTCCCATTCCTGTCTAAACAGGGCTCTGCAAAGGTATTTCTATTCATTGTCTTACACAAAGGTAAGCCTTTGGATTGGGGCTGAATCCTTGCTTTCCAAGTGCATCTCTTCATCTCTTCACTTTGGACTTTGAATCCCATGCCTGAAGGAGAAATTTGGATCTTCTAGATGTGAACAAACTCTAATAGAGAGGTTAAATTAGAAAAGGGAAGGGTAGCCCTGGCTGGTTTGGCTCAGTGGTTGGAGCGTCGGCGCACAGACTAGAGAGTCTCTGGTTCAATTCCAGTCAAGGGCACATACCTCGGTTGTGGTTCGTCCTCGGCCCTGGTCAGGGTCATGCTGGAGGCAACCAGTGGATGTGTCTCTCTCACATCGATGTTTCTCTCTCTCTCCCTCTCTCTCTCTCCCTCCCTCCCTCCCTCTCTAACTAATGATAAATGAAAAAATATCCTTGGGTGAGGATTAAAAAAAAATGAGGGGTAGCCCACTCCATGGAATGAGTTCTTTGAAATTGCAAACCATGAATGCTCATGGAACCGGGTACTCTTCCAGGGAGGTTAGTCACTGGTCTTCCTGGGGAGTGAATGCTAAGGAAACATAACATGCATTTAAATTAGGGCAGTCTCCTGCAGTATAAACTGTTCTTCTTCTTCTTCTTTTTTAAATGCTTCTGATTAAAAGTATAATTTTATTTAATATCCTTCAAATAAAGAAGTGAGGCTATTAAGTTAGTATGATCGCCATGAATATTATTGAAAGCAGCGCTAATAGAGTTGTTTTTATGATTCCATTTATTCAAAATGAAAAATGGCATTCGCCAAATACAGGATCTGATGAGTAACAGATTTATAAAGCAGCCAAAGAGGAAAGATGAACTGGAGAGAAAATCTATTTTGATTAGACGATTCTGTGGTTTGCATACTGGTTACAAACAACCTGACAGCCACAAAGGACCCCCCTGGTCCCCCAAATAGGAATGCCTGTTTGGGAAGCCGCAGGGAGAATGTGGATCGCTGAGATGTTTTTTGAGAGCTAGAGCTCATCTCTTCCTTTTAAAATATTACTTTCCTAGTAACAAAATGTCTCAATTTTAAAAGAAAAAAATTACTGGGGGTGGGGTGGCGGGGTGAGCTGATTATGGGCATAGTTTTTTCTTTTCTTTTTTCTATCCTCACCTGAAAGTATTTTTCTATTGACTTTCAGATAGAGTGGGAGGGAGGGAAGGTGAGAGAGAGAGAGAGAGAGAAAGAAACATTGATGTGAGAGAGACATACCGATTGGTTGCCTCCCGCACGACCCAATTAGGGCTGGGGATTGAACCTGCAACTCTGCCACGTGCCCTTGAGGGGTTATTGGATCTGAGACTCTTCGGTCTGCCGACAGGCCAACACTCTAACTGCTGAGCCAAACCAGCCAGGGCACGTGCATAATTTTTAATGATGACAACATGCATTCTTGAGTGATAGCTGACTGGGGTTTAAGGCCCAGCTTTGGGCACATTTAACACATGGACAAACCAGGCTGGAGACTCTGCTATGGCGACTGTGCTGACAGGAGACAAGAGAGGAAAAGACTTTCATCTCGCCATGAGCAAGGATGCAGATCTCCTCCAAGTTGTATGCCCACCACTGGCACAAGGGCTCCGGGTGTGTTACTGACTCCTTCACTGAAAAATAAACAAACAGCCCTGGCCAGTGTGGCTCTGTGGTTAGAGCATTGCCCATGCACCGAAGGGTCTCGGGTTCGATTTCAGGTCAAGGGTCTACCTGGGTTGCAGGTTTGATCCCCAGCCCTGGTCAGGGGCTGTGCAGCAGGCAAGCAATTGATGTGTCTCTCATGCATCATGTCTCTCTCACATCGATGTTTCTCTCTCTCTCTCTCCCTACCTCCTCCCTCCCTCCCTTCTACTCTCTCTAAAACAATCAATGGGAAAAACATCCTCGAGTGAGGATTATCAATTATTTTTTTTAAATAAATAAATACATAAACAGGCCCTGACTGGGTAGCTCAGTGGGTTAGAGTGTCATCCTGATCGACCAAAGTTGCAGGTTCAATCCCAGGTCGGGGCACAACAAAGGATGTTTCTCTCTCTCTCTCTCTGAAATCAATCAATAAAAATATGAAACAGTAAGTGAAGGAAGACAGGAATAAAATGGAGAGAGAGCGGCAAAGTGCTCTGCAGGAAAGAAAAAAAAAAAGTTGGGGGAGGGCTTCGATGCTGCGCGTCCCCGTTTGGGTAACCCGAAGAGGGAATATAAGCTTAAAGTCCTGAATTTAACAAACCTAATTATCAAGGCTTAATTAGTACCAAGGGTACAGCTTCATGGAACACCTGCAGACTTAATTTATGTCCTGACAGAGAGGAACAAGTGTTAATGGGCTGTATTTATGTTAATACCTGAACCTGAGGAGCCAGTGGAATAAAACAGACCATGCACCAGTTTTCCAAGCCACAGAACAAATACGAAAGATTTTCATCTAATGCTAGTTTGCACATAATTTTTCAGGGATCACGCAACTCTACTTAAACTTTTAAAGATGGAAGTGTGGAAGGGGAGACAAATAGGGCCATGCTGGGTGTCTGTAAAATTCCACCGAGATCTACCCTAAAGCAGTGGTCACATCTTGTCTGGAAAGCTGGCCAGCAGGTAGGGTTAATGTTCACAGAGCTCAGGATGAGTGTTTTTCACGATGCTGGGATAGAAAGCTCATTTTCCCCTAAATGCCATAATAGTATAGCCAACATGTGCCGAGTGCTCACTCTGTGTCAGTCACTCCGTGAGGTCTTTGTATACATTTTTCAGTTACACAGGAGGACATTTACCCAGAGGAAATAAACAGCTTGTCCCTGGCCGTGTTTCTAGGCAGTTCAAAGACTTGGAGTCAGGATCCCAGCACCAACCCTTTTACCAATGAGCTAAACTCCCTTCAATACACAGAAAATAATAAGAAAAATATTATATATAGATACACAGATACACACACACACACAGCTATTTATGGTAGAACTCTTAGCAAATTAGAAATACAAATTCCTCATGTACTCAAAACCTACAACTGGTATCATATATGATGGAGAAACACTAAATAAACCAACGATGTCTGCTCTCTGCACTTCTTTCTATTCAATACTCCTGGTGGCTCGTCCAGTGTATTAACACAGGAAAAAGAAACAAATGTAACACAAATCAGGGTGGAAGAAGTAAAACTATCTTTATTTGGAGACAGAAAAATCTTATGGAATCTTTAAAAAAAGAAACAAATAAAAAACTTCAAGGTCATAGACCAATATAAGATCAAGCTACTAAAATCGATTTTATTTCTACATATTAACAACAAACAATTGAAAAAGAAATTTGGAAACATCATTTATAATAGCATAAAGAGCTAAATGTTTAAGAATAAATTTAATGAAAGTATAAGACCTCTACATTGAAAACCATAAAGCATAACAGAGAAATTAAAGAAGACCTGCTTAAAGATTATAATACTTAATTATGTTCAGATTTCAGTCCTCCTCAGATTTATCAACAGATTCAATACCAAACCAAATAAAATCTCAGCAGGGCTTTTAAAAGAAATTGAGAAACTGATCCTAAAATTTCGATGGGAAAGCAAAGTATCTAAAAAAAAAAGAAAATCAAAATAATCTTGACATACAGGACAAAGTTGGAATCCTTACATTACCTAACTTCAAAATTTACTGTAAATACATAGTGATCAATGCAGTAGGTATAGACATAGGAAAAATTTAGATCAATGGAGTATACTAGAGAGTCTAGAAATAGATCCACAAATATATAGCCAATTGATTTTCAACAAAGGAGTAAAGAAAATTCAATAAGGGCATTAGTCTTTCAACAAATGGTGAGGGAACAGCTGGGGATCCAAATGGGGAAAAATGAATGTTTACTCTTACCTCACACCATATACAAAATTTAATTTGACATAGAACATAGACCTAAATGTAAAAACTGAAACTATGGAGCTTCTAGAAAAAAAAACATAGGAAAATATCTTTGCACCCTTGAGATTAGCAAAGATTTCTTAGAACACTAACTATGAAAGAAAAGAAAAAAGATAAACTTGACGTTATCAGGATTAAAGACTCCACATTCAAAGGCATCCTCAAGGAACAAATAAGAGAAGACACAGAGTAGGAGGGAATTCACAAAACATGTAAACACATCCACAAAAACCTTGTATCCAAAATATATAAAGAACTCCTACAACCCAATAATAACCCAATTTTTTTTTTTAATGGCCAAATATGTGAACAAGTACTGTACAGAAATAAAATATATGAATGGCCAATGAGATAATAAAAAGATGCATTAGTCATCCGGAAGATGCAAAACAAAACCACCAAGAGACAGCATTTCACACCCGCTGCAGTGGCTATAATCGAACAGACCGAAAGTACCAAGTACTGGCAACAACGTCAAGCCACACGGACTCACACACTGCCAGGGGAGTTTACAAGGGTTGTGGCCACTTCAGACAACTGTCTGGCAGCACCCAAAAGAGTTAAACGTGCCTATCGAAAGAGCCCCAATTCTACAGCTAGGTGTCCATCAAAAAGAAATAAAAATACAAGTGCACAGAAAAGCTTTATGCTAGAACTGTCACAGCAACTTTAGTCATAACAGCCAAAAAAAAGAAAATAGAAACCACCCAATGCTCATCAACAGGTGTGTGGGTAAGCTAATTGTGGTGTCTTTTCACAGTGGGACAAGACTCGGCTTTGAACAAGAACACCAGTATAAACATATCAACCTGGACGAATCTCAAAATCATGAAGTTGAGCACAAGAAGCCAGACACAAAGAATAGGTACAATTCCCACTAAATGGAGTTCTAAAACAGTGAAGCTAAGTGAGGGTGATAGAAACAAGCACAGTGTTTGCCTCAGAGAGTGGAAGGGTTTATTGGAAGTGAGAATAATGCAGTTTACTGGGGTCATGGGAAGGTTCTGTATTTAAATTGTGGTGGTGATTCCAAGGGTGTATACATATGCCTATTTTCCCAAATCCGGAAAATTATATCCTTAAGATATGTTCATTTCATGGTATGAAAATCATATATACCTCAATAATATATATGTGTGTGTGTGTGTGTGTGTATGCATATGTTCTCTCTCTCTCTCTCTCTCTCTCTCTTTCTCTCTCTCTGTCACCCCCCACGCCAAGAGAGTCACATTACTTTGTAGGTCAAATTTTATATTAGTAAAACAGAGCTTACTTTAATTTTTAGGCTCATAATACAATCCACAGAATGTTTGGACATTTTATTTTAACATTACTTCTGGAATTGTTTATTCATTCCTACCTGAGTCAATGATACTCTGTGGGAAGAGGATGAGCTCAGGAGTCGGATGGCCCAGGTGACTATCACAGTTCTGCTTTTCACTAACAAAGTGACCTTGGGCAAGTTAATGATCAGCCTCAGCAATGTCCTCGGCGGAAGTTGGGGGAGCGTCCTGGGGCGTTGCTGCGGTGTGATAACTGATGTATAGCACAGTGACACAGTGACGGACCCCGGTTCTCCGCATTACCACCGGCAACCCCAGCCCATTTTTGATAACTCTGTAAACACAGAACGGCTTTGGGAAGCCAGGCACTCCATAATCCATTTTCCAAGCTCCTGTTCCTGAGGATGACTGTGTGGATCTACAAAAACCCTCTGGTGATTTTTATTTTTTCATGAGAAAGTACATTCTGGAAATACATAATTCTTTTACAAACATAATTTAACGTGTCTTTTTTCCCTCCACAAGTATTTCTATTTCCTTCTCTTATAAAACTCAATGTTTTGCCCAGGCTGGTCTGACTCAGCGGTTAGAACGTGGGCCTGAGGACCAAAGAGTCGCGGGTTCGATTCCAGTCAAGGGCATGAACCTTGGTTGCGGTTCGTCCCAGCCCTGGTTGGGGCCGTGTGGGAGGCAACCAGTCAATGTGTCTCTTTCATGTCAATGTTTCTCTCTGTCTCTCTTTCTCTCCCATTCTATCTGAAAATAAATAGAAAAATATCCGCGGGTGAGGAATGAAAAAAACGAAACAAACAAACAAAAAAACCCCGATGTTTCCACCTTGTTCTTAAAAAACAATTGCTTGCATGTTTTTAGTGGTGATGCCTCATCTGTGAAAAAGAATTTTTATACAAAGTTTGATAACTGGGCTTTTCCCGAAGGAAGTGGCGAATCAAATCTCTGTAGCCTGCGATGTTACGGCCACGTCAGGACCAAGTTCACGAGCATGTTTTAGTGGCAGAGAAGGCAGGGGTGGTGGAGAGCAAGGGGGCACCCCCTGCGAGCCCTCCCTTCAACTGCACGCAGCCAGGGTTCCGATCCCTCGCGTGGCTCTTAAGGAGACACATTATTGTTACACTCTCCAAACTGACCAGAACCGCAGTACTCTTATGTCTTGTGTTCTTCAATCCTTCTGACCAGTATGCTTTTTATTTTTACTTTTATTTTTTTCTTTATTGATTTTAGAGAGAGAGGAAGGGAGAGGGAGAGAGAAACATTGATGAGAGAGAACATCGATTGGCCGCCTTCTGCATGCCCCCCACTGGGGATGGGCCCACAACCCGGGCATGTGCCCTGACCGGGAATCGAACTGGTGACCTCTTGGTGCCTGGGTCCACGTTCAACCACTGAGCCGCACCGGCTGGGCCCAGTGTGCTTTTCAAATACCCACAGGCGACGCGATGGTAGATGGAGAAGTCAGCGCAGCGAGTTCCCTCTGGTCCAGGCTTGCACTGCCTCCCTGGGCGGGGTTCGGGGACCCCCTTCCAAACGCTCCCTGCTAAAACCCAAGGTGAGCAGGCCCCCGGGAACCGTGCAGAGCTGACGGCGGGTTCAGGCCTGACAGCCCGGAGAGATCACGCGAAACCACAGCATGAAAGCCTTGTGGTGAGGCCGGGGCCACTGTCATCGCCGCCACGTGAGCGAGGAGCCACGCCACGAGGTGCTGCCTCACCCGGGAAGGCAGCACACGTTCTCGTCGGTGAACCGCTGCGTCCAGGCAGGCTACCAGGAACCAGAAAGGAAGATGTCGCGAGGGCCGAACCCGGGCCCCTTTCCGAAACAGCGCTTCTTTGAGAAACGGAAGGCGCCCGCAGAACAGTGAGGCGCAGCCCCTGATGAACAATCTTTCTCTTAACTGGGCTAACCCGGCCTTTGGCAGCGCTCTCCGCCGGCCGGGGATGCTGTCAGCTTCGACATGTGGTTTGAGAGAGCGGATATCACACTTCAGCTGGTCTGATCACTACCCCCGGGGCGGAAACACTGAAGGCGAACCTCGAGTTTATTTTCCTCGTGGCCCTGCCGAGATAAGACGAATGCGGAGAACCCCGGCGAGTTCTCGTAAACGGGCGCCTGGTGGCCTGATGGGAAGCGGACTCCCCGTCCCGCAAGCGGGGCTGCGTAGGATCGGGGTGCTGCGCCCTCCCCGGGGTGCCTGGGCGGAGCGGGAACCACGGCCAGCAGCATCGGCCCAGTCATCAGATAACTTCGGACTGAAAATTCTGAGAAGCGAGTTACGCACCGAGCTCGGTTAGTCACCGTGTTTCTCAAAAGAGTGTCATGTGGAAAACCGAAGCACGCCCATCCTCGGGGCTGAAGGTCAAGTTCGTGTGCTTGTCAACACCTTCCAGGCACAGCTGTGTCTTCTGCTTCCACCCTGTTGGGCTCCGGGGTGTCCTTCCATCCCCTCTGCGCTTGCCAGGGTCTCACTCAGCCTTGAGCGACACATGAGTAGGCTGGGAAGGTGTGAGAACCACTCTGTTCCCGAGACACTGAGTCTGTTTCATGGAAATTAAAAGACAGCCGTCTTGAGCTGAAAGTTAGAATCAGGCTGACTGCGGTGTGGCACAGACTTAGAGAGAGCAGAAAAACGTGTTCTCCTCCAGAGCCACCCATTTTCAACTGGTAGAAATGCTGACTACAAACAATAATTTGGATCCCACCCCCAACATAATCTAGAACTTTATTATCTACGAGCTTAAGTAACGTACTATTAGAAACCAATAGCTGTGATGCTGAATGGTACAGTTGCTAAGGGGGAGGGTGTTCTTTGCTCAGCTGGAGTTGCCAAAGGAACCGTGATAAGCTTGAATCCAAAGTATCCTGTGAACTCAGTAACACAGCAGCGAGGTGTGGGCATGGGTGGTGTGTGACTTCTGAAAATCAGAAGATAAAAGCTATCTGGGAAGTGAAAGTAAACATTAAAAGTTGCCACAACAAAAGACATTATTCCGTGGCATCTGGGAGTGCGTGGCACTCAACGACATCACAAACAAGACGTGTGCTCAGCCAGTGACAGGCTCGTCAAGGAAAATACTGTGACTCAAAAGACCTGTCTGGAGAATCTGTTCTAGGTTGCTGAAAACAGAAGACACTGTTTGAGTTTAGTTTCCTCTTACCTGTGTGAACAGAAAGTGTGAAGGGGGAAGGTTAGGGGGGCAGAGGAAGGCACATGACAGATATAGGAAGGGCGTTTTCTGGAACTAGAGGGATGCTAACGAGGTCACAGCAGTGCTAGGAGGGCCCTTCGGACTAGCAGGGCGCCCCAAACAGAAGACTCTCCGGGCAAGGAAGAGAATAGGAAGGTAAAGAAGACCGAGAGGACCGAGTGGATGGGAGTAAAAGTCTGTGCACACCCTCGCCCTTTCCCAGTCCTCGGATTCGTTTTTTGCATTGAGATAGTTTCCTCAGAAGCAAAAGGAAAGAAGACAGAAGTCAACTGACTGCATAAAATTAAAAAAATATACATATGTTGAAAGTGGGGGACCCACTATGATACCCTAGAGTGTGCAAACTAGAAACAAGGGGGCAAAGGCAAGGGGCTGGCATTTTGCACGCCCCTGCTCTGTACTTGGTACAGCCTTGGGGCTTCATGGACAGAAAAGGGTGCCATCCCTCATTTCAAGCACAGGACGGTCAGGGGGGACCTTTTTTTTTTGTTGTTAAGTTCCAGTCTTACAGTGAGTCATTCCATTTCACTTCTGTGTGGGAGGTGCCCAGTCCGTCTGCAGAGCCACGCTGTTTGGGTAGCGGCTGTTCACACACCCAACTGGGGATGAGGTCTCTTGATTCTAGAGGCTTCTCTAACCTTAAGGTCCGCTTTGAGGGCCCTTGTTATGGTGACCAGAGAACTTTGGGGGTTTCCTAAGTCAAGGACACTGCCTGTGAACGAGCACCTGAGGACAGAGATGACGTCTTCCCAAGCTTTGTGCCCAAGCACTGGGCCTGGCGGAGAACACACAAGGGAACGGAGCCCAGTCTTCACCTTAGAGCCTGGTTCCTCTCTGGCCTCCTGTCCCGAGTGCCTCTTGCCCGGTGTACTCGGACGGGAGCCAAGGTTGTTAATGTGCTACTTCTTTCTAATCCTTGACTGTCCTACATAATTGTCTAGATTCCACTGTTCTCAGGGAGAGGAGAGAATCGGTGGGGAGGAAGAAACAGTGATGTGCAAGTGACAATGTTTACACAGAAACAGAAAGCATTCATTAAGCAAGGGAAACAACCTACCGGGTCAGAGACACACATTCTATTTCCTTACAGTCCTGGACTTTTGTTTAAAGATTGTAAGCCGCTTAAATATCACAGACCATAAGTTCCCTCGTAGGTGAGACCTTCCCTAACCTAAACTGGCCATATCAATGAACTGAAACATAATTAAAAAAAACAAAACAAAACAAAAAGTCTGCTTATATATTCATGAACATTGATTAAGAAATAAAATCAGTTATTATTGAGAGACTACTTTTTTCTTTGGCCTGCACGTATAAAATTTCTACGGGGGCATCTGAGTCCTTAGAATAGTATCTGGCCATAGATTCAGAATCATTTGTTATCTTTCAAGATCTGAGAGTCTTTCTTGACAAATTTAGAAAAGAAGGGTGTTATAGCAAACAGACAGCCCAGCAGCAACAGTTCAATATTTTATGCCACCTTAAAAAAAGTTTCAGTAACTGAAGGTGTTCTCACATTAATTCTTTGCATCAATTATTGACAGAGAATTTAATTTAAAGGCAACTAGTCAGTAACCTAGGGGTAGTGTTTTAAATAATTCATAATTGCTGCATGAGTGTAATCATATTGCTATTGATTACGATCCAGTCACTTCTAAGGGTCCAGCAGGTCTTATGCTAATTACTCTTAGTGAGATCACCTTTTTAACTCTGTATTCCCTGGTCACTGGAACTCATTATAAAAATAATTTAATGAAGTGCAATCTTTTAGACTCCTTGTGGAGCAGGGGGTGAGGAGGAAGAAGACACGGACTCGGGAGAAAGGCAGGAGTGGAAAACATTTTGCTGAGATTTACAGACAACAGATCCTAAATCTGAAAATGCATATTATTATTCATACCTCACGTGTGTCTGAGATAACAAGAGTGGGAAACAGGGCGTGGCGGGGAGGTGTGCAAAAAAGAAGAATAAAATAAGAGGATTTAAACGCTGTCATTTCTGAGCTAAATGTTTAAATTCCACTCGAACCTTTTATCCCCGGGGATAGATGTCATTCACTCTGAAACAGACTGGCAGTCATTTGGAGAGATCTGGGAAGGGCAGCCTGTGATTTACTGAAGATTGGGAAGGTGAAGTCCACTGCATTCCCCGGGCAGAAGGAGGCTCCAGGTGACTCTCTGTGATGATAGCTCTGAATGCATTGTGCCGAGCGGTGGCAAACAAGCATGCAGCCCATGATTGCCCATACAGTTACCGTGGGCAAGAATTGCACTCGCAGCGGGGTGAAAGAAACAGTGGCTGAGACAGGGATCTGTGAACAGCAGGAGAGGCGGTGCTCACACAGGCCCGGTCAGGACGCCGGCTGGGGGGGAGACTGAACTGGGGAAGCACTGGAGAGCGAGCAGACCAACTCCAGGCACCATCTTTCTCCTCTCTCTTCCCCTGCTCCCTTCACCAGACCATCAACCACGGGGCTGATGGAGAACGGAAGAGAAAGCATCAGCGACATTTCAGAGAAAGTAGGAGGCCTGCTCAGGTCCTGCAGCTGGTGGGCCAGCCCTCCCGACGGGCCGGGCAGCCTCTGAAGACCCAGACAGGATACGAGGGATGCCCCGTATGAAGACCAGGGTTAAGAGCGACGGAGAGCCCAGAGGTCAAAGAACAGTGCGAGAAGAGGGTGTTTCTTTTTTTTCTTTGTGTTTATTTTCAGGGTTTTCTTCTTTTAAATGGATTTTTGAGAAAGGCGAGTGAGTCATATCCATTTGTTGTTCCACTTATTTCTGCACTCATGGGTGATTTTTTTTTTCTTTATAAATTTATTTTTTCCTTTATTGATTTTAGAGAGAGTAGAAGTGAGAGGGAGAGAGAGATAGAAATATTGATGAAAGAGAACATCAATTGGCTGCCTCCTTCATGCGCCACACTGGGGATTTGTCCCACAACCTGGGCATGTCCTGACAGGGAATTGAACCGGTGACCTCTTGGTGCAGGGGTCGACGCTCAACCACTGAGCCACACTGGCTGGACCATTGGTTGATTCTTGTATGTGCCCTGACCAGGGGTCAAACCTGCAACCTTGTTGTACTGGGGCCACGCTCTAACCAAGTGAAGCACACAACCGAGGTAGGGCTTTCTTTTATAAGCAACCACATTGAATAGCAAATGTGCTCCCTTACCAGAGGTGTGTATGTGTGCAGATGTGCACAGCAGTGGGCAAAGGAAGCGTACAGTTGTGACTGGTGAAACAGAGTTAATTCTTGTATTATTATTATTATTTACTGTATTATTTTCCACATGCACAACTGTACACCTACCTTTGCCCCACCCTATGTTTGCTTCAGAACTGTTATTACACTGATTTTGTTTGAAAAAAGATGTGTGTGTGTGTGTGTTGGGATGGGGGGTATCTCCCCAGGAGTAATAATGTTTTGGGTCATTTGGGTTAAGATTTCAGAAAATTCCTATTAATGAGGGGAGAGAGAGAGAAGAGAAAAAAACCAAAAATCTATTTTCTGGAAAAAAGAGATATAAAATAGTATATATCTAACATAATCTAAATAATTTGGGTGACATGTAAACAATGGAAGGTAATAGAAAATTCATCCAAGGAATTTCTCCAGAGACTCCAAATGAAGCTCTTTTTTGGAAGGCGAGAACGACCTATCTTTGAGCCTCGGGTGGTGGCTATTGTCATAAATGTGGAACAAAACACAGACCTGCATTTGCACAAGTTAAAAGAGAGGGAAAAAAATAAATACCTGCAGAAATTGTCACCTGCCCACACTGAGATTCTGCTAAAGAACATAATTCTCACTTAAACCTAACGAAAAGGAAACAACACATTTCTAGCTTATTCCATTTCCTCTGGGCCCGCTTAGTGCTTTCAGACTTGGCCGGGTGTCTGCTGCGGAGAGCCACGTGGACACGGGCCAGCGCGCGCTCACTGTAGCACACTGAACTAGGCTTGGGGCTGCCGGAGGGAAGCACACACGGCAAACATCAGGAGTGGGCACTCCGGGGCACGCCGATTCCACTTGGTTTCATTGCAGACCCTTGGATGGGAGGAGACCCTGTTTGCAGGGTTCGGGCTTCTGACCCATGATATACATCATAGGTCGGCAAATGTTTTCCGTAAAGGGCCAGACAGAAAGTAGTTTAGGCTTTGTGGGCCATACGATCTCTGATGTAAATACGCAGCCTGCCGTTGGGGACTCAGTATTGACCACGCAGCCACAGACGAAGGGGCGTGGCTGTGTTTCAACAGAATTGTACTTGTGGAAACAGTGGTTGTAATTTGCCAATTCGCGGGACAGATCCCCACCACTGTATTAAGCCATGTTTCGGAAGAGTGGGGCCTAGAGGGAGGTCTGTAGCACAGGTGGAAAAATTGACCCCAGGTTGGACTCCAAAGAGGGACCTCTCCATTGTGAAAGGGAAGGAGGCCAGGACAGGGGTACATGTTGGCCAGTTTCTGAGGGGAGCTAAAGGTGAGGGTGGTGTTGAAGGACTGACCTGCTAGAAAGACGGGCTATTTTGGGGGGAACAGGTTCCTTGCTGGCAGAGGTCAGGCCAACAACAGAGGTGGCAAATTATGGGGCTTGGGGAAAATGGAGAAGCTTGAAATAGCCACTATTAGGAGGAGAACCCAGACTAAGTAAACAGGATTACTAGGCAGTCTTAAGAACACAGTTGAAACCATGAATTTTTTTTTTTATAAAGAAAAATGAGGCCCAGCCGGTGTGGCTCAGTGGTTGAGCGTCAACCCATGCGCCAAGCGGTCACTGGTTCAATTCCCGGTCAGGGCACATGCCCAGAGGGGAGCATGCAGGAGGCGGCCAATCAATGCTCTCTCTCATCGAAGTTTCTATCTCTCCCTCTCCCTTCTCCTCTCTCTAAAATCAATAAAGAAAAAAAAAATATATATATATATATATACATATATATATATTTTGTTCAGATAGAGTGAGAGGAAGAAAGAGAGAGAGAAACATCGATGTGAAGGGACACATCGAGTGGCTGCCACCCGCACAACCAACCAGGGCCGGGACAAACTGCAACCGAGATACGTGCCCTTAGCAGGAACCGAACCCGGGTCTCTCTGTACCGCAGGCCGACGCTCCAACCGCTGAGCCAAACCGGCCAGGGCAAGAAAAAATATTTTTTAAAAAATCACTATCATCCTCAAACTGTCCTAATGGCCCAGTTAGTAGCAGACAGTACAGAACTAAACTCGGGTTATTTTGGGGGGAACAGGTTCTGCATCTACGTTGTGTCTAGAGCTGAGCAAACTGTCGCCACACCAAGCCACAGGAATATCTCAGAAGACTCTTAGTGGCAACATAAAAATAAGTGTTGGCTCCTCCGGTGGGGAGATATTTAAGTCCATTGTCAGAACGAAAGCCTCCTGCCTCCTCAAAACAAGAGTGATCTTTGAGATCAAGAGGAGGAAGGCGCTGGGAGCAGAGAGGCTCCCTGCCTAGAGCTGTCAGTGAGCACCAGCTAATAGCGCCGTGTGGGCCTTGCTGGGTGAGAAGCTAGATGGCAAAACAATACTTAAAAGACTAGCAGGGATGCCTCAGAACAATAGGGACGCTGTGGCCACGGTGGCTGCCACTGGGCACTCCCGTTCTGGGCAGGGAAGTAGGTGCATCGAAGGAAAGCCTTCTGCTCCACGCACCGTGCTGGCTGAATCGGGTCCACCCGTCAGGGTCAGAAAGGCCAGGGACCAGCCCAGCCCCGAACCACCCTGCACCTCAGGTAGGGTTAAGCATTTAGTGCCGGCGTCAGCATCTTTTACAGAGCTCACCTTTTAAAAGAAGCCAGCTTTTTGTTGTAAATGGCACTGACACTACAACAAGAAAGTTCATTTCACAAAGATGATTCATTAAGAAATAAAATATTCATGGCTGACAGCTTGAAGGATCGCCATACAGTTATATTCTAATGCACCTGTCCTCTCTGTCAAGTCCAATGTGGGATGTCAGGTCGCCAAAGTTTTATTTAGAAATTGTTTGTCAGAGTGAGCTTTCTAATGTGAATGAAAAATTCATCCCCTCATTAAGAAGATTTTACGTGAAATGTCTAGGATTTTCAATGAACGCCAGGACATGAACCAATTACTGTTTAACACTTAAAGAGACAGAGTCCTAAAGCTCACTCAGCAAAACCCTTAATTGCACAAATGTGGAGAAAATTCAACATCCTGAAAGGCAAATGGGAATTTTGATTTGGAAATTTTCTTTTCTTTTGTCACCTTGGGAAAACCCTCATCTTTAAAAGACTTGGGGGGAATTCAAACACAACTATTATATAACATCCACCTGTATATCATACCAGACCCTTTTATCCATAGGCGCACACGGGGAATGGAATTTGGGGTGTTCAGCCATTTGTTCCATTCCCAAAGGAAATGAACACAATACCCTGGGAAGTTGTTGTACTGTTCCTAGCTGTTTCTTAAGTTTTTATTTTTAAGTGCACTTTGTTGTTTCCGTTTCATCCCTACCTTACTTTCATCATGTGTGTAAATGTCAAACAGGAAGCAAATACATTTAATGACTCTGAAATTTTGGGAGATGGGAGAGAGGTGTGTGTGTGTGGGGGCACAACAGATTAAAATAGAGTCGAGCTGCATAGAAAGTCGAGGGAAATCCACAGGGGAATTGCTTGTATAATGAAATAGCGTTTTACAGCTATGACAATGGGTGAAGTTGACATTGAGGCTCTTTTTTGACATACGGTCTAGTTCGGCTTAATCTATGGTAGAAAATAGTTCAGTCCCCAAACCGGCACCAGGCTCAGGTTCCATTCCGTGTATATATATAACACGCACACATGGCTAGACTGTCACTTCCAATTTCAGAAAGGGCTTGAGATTGACAATATGAAAACCGAAATTTCTCCTTCTCAACCCAGCAGATTCTATAAACTTTAAGGATTTCATATTTGCTTTTATAGTATATAGATGTTTTGGTGAACTAGTTTTTTTTTTTTTTTTTTTTTTTTAAAGGCAGCCTTGACCGTATAGCCATTCTGTAAGACTCTAATAATGCTTTCCAAAAAAGGGGGGTTGAATAAGCTCTTCAGCATACATACAGCTGATGTGGGTAGGAAGCAGAATTTCAGAGTCTTTCTTTGTCTTTAATTATAGTTGTCTCTGCAGTTTTTCATATACATGCATACATATATATATGTGTGTATATATATATATATTCTTTACATAGTTTTCTTTTCACTTACATATATATTTTTCTTTATATGTATGTTTTTATTTGTAATATCTATTATATTTTCTGGACGGCAACTGGACAGTATGTGCCAATGTTCCCAAACCAGCTTAGATGGGAGAGGCCGTTCTAGTCATCTATTTTTTAAAATATCTGCAATTCAAATAAGTGATTTTGCACAGGATGTTCAATGCTGTGTTATTTAAAATTGGAAACAAATATCCAAAAGAGGAGGGGTTGTTCCTTTGCCAAATCACCATTCAAAAATCACATTTAGAATGTATTTCTGATGCAATATTGAGCAAATAAAGTAGGATATTGACTGCATTACGTGAACTGAGAGTTTTATGGGACAAAAAATAGATGCGTTTTTAAAAAAGAAAAAAGAAAAAATGTTTAAAATGGGCATATGGGATATGTTTTATGCTTTTTTCTTTTAATATTTAAATTTTCTATTCCCACTCCTATACATAGATGTAATTAAAAGACAAGTGTAAATACAGTCAGACTCCCCACACTGCACATCTATGTAGTAAATGAGTGAGTGGCTCTTTCATATATAGACCTACGCAAGAAGGGGAAAAAAATGTGATCCTTCTATTAGGTAAAACAAATTATCAGTTAAAAAATGGTTCCCCCTTCATCTTCTGCCATATGTGAGATATTAATGTATTGAGTCATCCCTATGGACATTGCAAAAACTATTTACATAAATTCTCCACTCTACCAAATTGCAACTTGCTCCGATAAATCAGACGCTGAGCCTCTGGTTTCTGTGAATTTTGGTTAGCAGAACTCTATGTTGGAAATTGCATCCAATACATTTTTTACAATCTGCCCATAATTAGTTTCACTGGGAAAACTGTGAAGAACTATTTTGCTGCTTTTAAATTCATAATTTTGGTTCAAGAGCGCAAAATAAGATGTTTAGACAGAGTGAAAACTATTTTCTAACAAATCAATATTAATTTATCTGACTGTTATGGTCTCGGGAGCCAAAAAGTGTTCTTGTACTGAACTGACAGGAAAGATTTTTATCCTGACCAAATGTTATTCAAATATTTATAAGACTGGATAATTTAGTAAAGAAAATACAGATGGAAGAAGGCAAGAGTGTTTCTTCATTTTCTTTTCTTTTTTTCTTTTTTTGTGCTCCTTTCCCATGTACTAATGACAAGAACTATAAAAAACAGAGGCGAGTGATTAGTGGTCTCACACCCCGTGCGTGAGCTCCTTGAAGAACTGTCTGACCATTTAGTGCATCTCACAAACTACAGAAGCCCCTAAAGCATTTCAGCGGTTGTCATGACACTCGCCATTGAACTATGGTGCCATTTTGGTCGTGAACCAAACACCACCGTCGGAGGAGAGACTCCCCAGTGACTCGACGGGCAGCCAGATGGCATGGCAGGTCTCTGAGGGCATGAATTGAGACTAAAAGAGCAGAAAAAGGAATGACACGTATTGAGTATGATTTCCACTCATTACCTTATTGAATTTTCTCAACAACCAGGAGATAAGATTTTGGGTGCGTTTGTGAACTTTTCACTGGAGTGAAATATACACTCAAAAGAGAGCACACAACACGCGTGTCGCGAAATACATTTTCACAGACTGGTCACACCCAGCACTCTGATCAAGAAAAAGAACATAAGCTACATCTGAGAGACTACCTCGTGCCTCCATCCACTCTCTACCCATGACTTCTAATATATGGATAGCTCCTTTTATTGAGCTTGTTGTAAATAGTCAACAGTGCCTTCTTCTCGCAACACCACGTCTACGAGATTAATTCACATTGCTGGGTTCGCTTGCGGGTCATTCATCTCACTGGTGTGCAGTGTCCCATCGCGTGAAAATACCATGATTCATCTCCCCGCTCTACCTCTAGCAGACATTTGGGTGGTTTATAGTTTTGAGTTATCAAGGATTGTGCTGCTGCTATACATATTCGTGGAACTGTATTTTGGCGAACAGATGTATACATTTTGACCAGGCGTGGACTTAGAAGTGAAAGATGCTAGACAATCAGATACGGTTATGTTTAGTTTTATTTAGATACTGTAACAAGTCTTCCCGAATGATTATACCAATTTATATCAAAGTTAATTGAGGTCACAAGGGGAGGACCCTAAGCTGACAGAATTTGTCTCGTTCCTGCCATGTGGGGACACAGTGAGAAGGTGGCCACTTGCAAGCCTGGAAGAGGGTTTTCCCAGGACTGAATCTGCCAGCACCTGATCTAGGACTTCCCAACCTCCAGAACTGTGAGAAAATACATTTCTATTTTTTATGCCACGTAGTCTATGATGTTTTGTTATGGCAGCATGAGCTAACTAATACAATCATCATGAGTTAAGATATTTTAAAATTTAAATAATCTTTTTTTTTGGGGGGGGGATAATTTTAGTTCTACAGGTAAGCTGCAAAGATAGGACAGAGTTCCTGAATACCTTCATCCTGTTTTGCCTAATGTCAGCAACCCAAATGACCGTGGTATATTTATAAACACTAAGAAATTAACATTAGGTGCTTACTCTTAAGTAAACAAATACACCCTAATTGTACTTCACCATTTTTCTGCTTCAGAATCTAATCCATGATATCACTGGATTGCATTTGGTGGTTTCTGCTTTTCTTTATAGGTAGTCACTTTTATTGAGAACTATAGTTTTAAGAACATCATTCAGTGTGTTTTATCTCTATTTAACTGATGAGACACAGAGCTCCCGTGGATGAGTAGCTCCCCCAAGTCCTCAAAGCCTAGAGGTGAGGCTAAAACAACTCCAACAGCAATAACACTTCATCACTATTCCCTGAGTGCTTTTGCATTCTGGACAAGACGTAGTGTCGTCCAATGATTAGATAGCTGTTCCTGCAGACCGACCAATCCTGGGCCTCCGGGCCGCCAAAGGAAAAGGAGATTCCTGTCCTTGAGCCCTCAGCTGCGCTGTGACTCCTGGTGAGGAGGCCGCCGCGCCAGCATGCGCCCTGCGGCTGCTCACTGTCACAGTGCTGTGCCCCGATCATGTCTGGGGCACCATACCAAGCAGGCACTCAGCAAAGCTTTGCTAAATGTACGGATGCCCAAACATTAAAATAGATCTACATCTATATGGTCTTGTAAGAACTTGATATTTAAGCTACATGGTGTCAACCCAACCCTTCCCCACCTCTCTGGGGCCTGGGCTACTTTAGTGGGAGGCAAGTGTGAGGAAAAAAGGCAGAAGGTCGGGTACCACCCTGGGCCTGCCAGATCGCTGTGTCATCTTGGGCGAATCACTTAACCTCTCTGGGCCTGTTACCCAGGAACTATAAAATGGGGATGCGGATACTGTCTCGTCCTACATATGCTTGTCAAAGGCTTTGAAAACTGTTACATACTATGTGCTTATTAGGAAATATTGGCCTTATGACATTTATCTTTAATAGTAAAAAAAAAAATAATCACGGATCAAATGGATAATGCTATTTACCGCCAGTTTTTTCGGGGGTGCGGGGTGGAAAGCCTACATCCAGTATAGAAACCAACGGGCAGAGGACCATTTTGGGATAGAAAAGACAGAAGGAAAATCCCTATCATTCTATTCCTTCTTGAGTGATCGACAGAGACCCAGCATATCATGTACAAACATTGCCCATCAAGATTTCACAGCATGGAACGCGGAAGGCAATGCAGTAGGACAAGAATACTCTCCACCAAGTCATGATTAAGCTTGACTTTGAAGCTGGGCAGCGGCGCCTCAAGGATGCAGACTAGTCCTTGTACCAAATAACAGGCACTCCAAAGGGTTTGTTGAATGAATATTTAATTTTCCAGTCTAAATGACTTGGGAACTTCCATCCTCTGATTTTCCTGGAAAATATATTTTAGTCCAAACTTACGGGTCCGTTTTCGACAGGCGCTCCTGTCTTCGAGAAAACCTGACTCGATGAGACGCGCGCTTGTTCGGAGTTTGCTGCGCTGTGTTGACGCGGTAGAAAGTTCAAGGGGCCCGAAGAGACTGAATGAGAAAGAGTGTTCTGAACAGAAACAGGATTTTTATAGATACTTCTGGGCAGCGATCATCTCCAAGAAGTCAGGACGGTTCTCGGAGTCGTGAAACTGATCTCAACTCAGAAATGCACGCTCACATTGGGGAAACATCGTCTTTCCACTCTCGCTCTAGCAAGTTCTTTGAAATCACCATCTCCCAGTGGCCGTGTTGTCAAAAAACAGCGGCTCACGCGTACGTGAGCTCTCAGGTGGACCGCCGGAGAGAGTCCATCAGCAAGTTAGGCAAGCGAATTCCCTCGCCGATAATAAATAAGGAGCAAGGGGAATGAAGATGGGCATGTTGGCTGGATTCCAAACTCGAAAACCTGCCTATCCACCTTCAAAATGATGCAAGGTTGCAGTTTGCTTAATGTTCATCTTATGTGCTTAATTACCGATAGTGCTTGACTAATTATTTCTTGTTTCGTGCACTGTTTCAACAGAGAAGGAAAGGAACGGCGGACTTTTGTATACCGAATGAGGATTTGTAACTCATTTTTGTAATCGCGCCGTTCCCAGAGGGCTTCATTACAAACACGAAAGAAAACAGGATGCTAAGAGCAGGTGACAGTCTAATTTCCACAGGTACGGCTTAAAGCATTAGAGTGAAGTAATGGAAAATAAAATAAAAAATAGCCTTTAGATGTTTCCAGCCTTGTAGAGTGTTTTCATGTTAATAAGACAGAAAACTGCAAAGGCAGCAAAGACATCTCTGTTTGGTGCCGGCGCCTTTTCCGAGGTCCAATTTGATGCGGCATCGCTGGGAGATTATGAAATAAGCCACAAAATAGACCCTAGTTTTCTTACCCATGAAAATGAGCGTTCGGCGAGTTTCATATGGCACCGTCAATTCAGATCATCTCTCTGTTTTTTATTTTTTATTTTTTATTTTTGTTATTCCTCACCTGAGGATATTTTTCCATTGATTTTTCGAAAGACTGGAAGGGAGGAAAAGAGAGAGTGAGGGGGAGAGAGAGAGAAACGTCCATGTGAGAGAGACACATGGACTGGTTGCCTCCTGCTCGCACCCTGACCAGGGCCTGAGATAGAACCTGCAACCCAGGTGCGTGCCCTTGACCGAGAATCAAACCCAAAACCCTCTCATGCCTGGGCTGATGCTCTAACCACTGAACCACACCTGCTAGGACTCACCTCTCTGTTTTCACTTTTAATATATCTATATTCTTATATAAAATCTTGGTCAATGGACACCACCGCACAGCACTTCCAAATGTTTAGAGAAATAAGACGCTTGCACTAAATAATAACACGAGGCAGACTAGAGAGTCAAGATGGTTAGGAGTTTCTCCCGGGCATGACAATGTTGCCTCTTGAGACAACTCGCCAGGTTGGTTTTGACAGTCGATTCTACGTTCAGGATGCTTTTAGGTGTTTGGGGGATGTGGAGGAGAGCCTGAAAAAGCATGAGTCATAATCCTGCCCCCCAAGGCCTCAATAAGCTAATCAGGAATTTGAAATAAAACACAAAAGTACAGCATCCACCGCGTTGCGGTTGTCCTCATGGGAGGGACCAGCATATGTCAAGTCCTCGCTGTGTGTCCAACTGAGGTACAAGCGTCTGATTTCCCACGTATCACAGCAACCTGCCGAGAGAGCGCGGTCGACCCCTTTTGCCCGTGAGGACGCTGAGGTCTATGACCTTGAAGGCTATGATCCTTGCACTCGACTGCCTCAGGTTTGCTCCCTGGGCTGTTCTGAACAAATACGTAGGGTAACAGAAGTTAGAACTGTGGCCAGTGATTTCAGGAAAGCTATTTCAGTAGTATGGTTGGGCAGACGCCGGGGCGCTGTGTCGGGGGGACGGGGCACACAGAAGAAATGAAGGAAGCACTGACCACATCCTTTGCACGTGTCATCTCACGACGACCCTCTGAAACAGATGTTCCTAGCAGTCCCAATAATAGCTAACATCTGTCAAGTGCCAGTATGTGCTTTCAGAGAATAAACCAACCCCTCTGTATTATTTCAATTGATGCTTCCAAAAACCCTACGAAGTCGTTAGGGTTATTATCATCCCCATTTAGCAGCGGAGTAAACTGAAGCTCAGGGAGGTTAATTTGCCCCGAAGTTGGACAGTTACTCGATGACAGACCCAGGGGCCTTCCTGAAAGCCCATGCTTTTCAGTACCATGCTAGATGGCCATCTGGCTTGTCACCTCTGCTCACGGAGACTCAGGCCGCGCAGCTGATGCGCTGTGGCTCAGATCCCCTCCACCGTCGGCCCTGCTGAACCTCAGGAGCACCAGCTCCCCAGAGGAGGACAGCTGCTCAAGAGCCGAGCAGTACCACCCCACACGCCTGTGGACACCTTTGAGCCCATCCCAAGGACGTTAAGAGTGTCCAGAAGGCCTTGTTTCCAGTGAGCGTCCTCTCTGGTTTCAGGGACGAATGAGAAAGGATCCTCGGGAGTCTGTAAAAACAAGTCCAAGCACTGGACCTGGAAGAGGCGGACGGGGCATCTGGCCCTGAACAGAACTGGCTTTGAATTCCCCTGCATCCGGCTCCCTGTCTGCAGGACCTTATGAAAGTCACGGAACTTTCTGGACTGTTTTGCTTGGTGGTAAACTGCATATTTCACTAGCCATGCTGCCATGGTAGAGTGAATGGGACGTGCCATTTCCAGGGGTATCTCTAGATTCAGTCAATCAACAAATATGTATTAACTGTCAATCGTGTGCTGAACACTCTTCTAGGCCCGGATGAGAAAAACAGACAAAACCCCCAACACTTAGGAGCTTACAGCCTCAGGGTAGGGGGATGGACACAGCGCTCACCGGTGTCTGTCTGTGCTACATGCTGCATGGTGCAGCAGAGGAAGGGAGACGGGTGCGGGCTCGGGAGGCAGGTTGCCATTTTAAAGTGGGTAGTAAGAGAGACTTTGTTGAGAAGTGACATTTGAGCTAGGTCCTGTACTCAGAGAGGAACGTTCCAGGCAGAGGGAACCGCAGAGGCTAAGCCCCAGGGACAGGAGCATACCTGGTATGTTTCAGAAATGGATGAAGCAGAACGAGAGAAGAGGAGAGAAGATAAAGACAGGTCTGAGGAAGGAGGCAGGTAGGTCAGATAGAGGCAGGCAAGTCACAGGGAAGAGGAGGACAAGTCAGAGGGAGGAGGCAGAGGTCACAAGTCAGAGGGAGGAGGCAGAGGTCACAGGGGAGAGGGGGCAGGTCAGAGGGAGGAGGCAGAGGTCACAGGGAAGAGGAGGGCAGGTCAGAGGGAGGAGGCAGAGATCACAAGTCAGAGGGAGGAGGCAGAGGTCACAGGGAAGAGGAGGGCAGGTCAGAGGGAGGAGGCAGAGGTCACAGGGGAGAGGGGGCAGGTCAGAGGGAGGAGGCAGAGGTCACAGGTCAGAAGGAGGAGGCAGGCAAGGCAGACAGCAAGACCTTTGCATCCCGTTGTGAAGACGTTGCCTTTTAATCAGCCTGAAATGGGATATAAAAGATAAAGTCCTAGATGGATAAAGTAGGACTAACTTCTCCGGCTTCCTCCCCCCATCTGAGTCAATTAGAAGATGAGGAAAATGTCTCAATGTTAAGACCTTCTTTATTACTGATCAGAGCTCCGACTCGTCCTGACCTGGGAGGGCTTTTAAGGAAAAGGATTTTTTTCTAGAAGAGAGATTTAAATGTCCTGGGGCTCCTCCAACCAGCAGAAATAGGAACCACTTAAGTTAACAGGCAAAGTAATAAGACTATACAGAGGAAACTCGCATTTTCATACTTTATGCCTTAATTTTAAGTAGAGTTACAAGATTTCCTGTAGGAATTCATAGTGTTATCTTATTTTATGCCCCAAACTAGAAAGAGCATTCCACTGGGTTTACCAAGCTGTTAAGATGAAAATAAGTGTTTGAGCACAGCATAATAGATGAGCTGTTTAAGGCATTTTCCTTTAGATTTTTGGTTAATCTTCTTTCAGTTAATTTTCTGAGATAAAATCCAGTTATAAATAACCTGAGGGTACCCTAACCGGGCTGTTCTGAGAATGGCAAATCTTTAATAGCCAGAACTTCTGCCTTTTAGAGATCTCTAGGGGGAAGCAGTACTTTGAATATTATCCAAAGCAAAATAAGTCAAAAGCATTAACAAATTAAAGCGAGTGGGAGAGCGAGGGGAAAGGGGTGGATGAGAAAACGTCTTTGACATTCACGAGACAGCGGCCCTTACCCTTGAGACTCCCTTCTTTTTAAAGTCAAACACTCAAAATCTGTTTGTCGATTATCGCAGAGAATTGGCGCGTTTCTGACATAGGAGGATAAGGGGACATTCATCCTTTTTCCCAAAAGAAAGCAGAGTAAAATTTAGACCAAAGCCAAAGTGCAGGAGAAGCAGCGAGACTGTCCAGGGCCTTCGTTGACACTCAGTACAGCAGGGAGAACCTGAAAATAACACGGTTCAGAGCTGCTTTCAAAGAGCTGGTGGAAGAAAATACAATAGAACCTTAAGTGTTGTCCGTGGTTACTGTGTAAACAAACATTTACGGAAGGATCCTGAGATAGAAGGAACAAGGAAGTGGGGTAAACTAGTTGAAATATGAATATTTCCTCGGTACCAAAGAGAGTGTATGTTGGCTGCCATCCATCTCTAGGGTATATGTTATCACCAAGTCTGTTTACAAAAATAAGAGAGGGGGAGGCCCCAAATGGGCATAACTCCAAAGAAAACAAATCTGTAGGACTAGATAAGGGAAGGTGATTACTCCCAGGTTCTCAGAAGCGAAAGAGTATCAGGAGAGAGAATCGGAACCCGTTTCTGCGAAGCGGTAAGAGCGGGGTAATCCTCGCGTTGAACCACAAAGCCTGCCACCTGTCACCAGTGGTGGGGTCATCCAGGACATGCGGAGCCCGGGCTGGCAAGCAGGTGGAAAGGGTGCACAGAGTTGTAATCGAGCAGGAAACTGCCATGTGGGTTAGAAAACCCAAGTCTTGCTGATGGGTGTGCCCCCGTCTTCCTAAGCCCCTGTCGATGTGCCTGATGAAATGCACGGGGATTCCGAGGACCCCCACCTTGAGATAAGGAATACGAACAGTCCAGAAGATGGGCAAAGTGAATTCTATATAGGCAGGAGAGAGATAGGGGGAAAAAAAGATTACATTGTAACCAAAACACCCTTTCCCCTTCATGCAAAGTCTGCCAAATAGAGTTTCTCTCTCTATATTTTTAAATCTCAGCCAGGCAGAGCAGACACTTGAAAATTAGAGAAATACCAATTTGGGAAGGAAGGAAGGAAGGAAGGAAGGAAGGAAGGAAGGAAGGAAGGAAGGAAGGAAGGAAGGAAGGAAGGAAGGAAGGAAGGAAGGAAGGAAGGAAGGAAGGAAGGAAGGAGAGGTTGACTTCTCAACGGTGTTAGTGCAAGGGGAAGCCATTGGGGTCGAGATCGTGGCTCCAACGCATGCTTTTATATGGTTGGATCTACGTGTTTGAAGGGGCACTCTTGGTGTCCAAAGGGTCACTTAGCACTTCCCATGGGGGGTGAGAGGTCCAACGGAAACCCCTTCCAGACTCGTGTCTTGACCTAATGCACTCCTACATACAAAGTCGTGCTCGGAATGGTTAGGTAGATGTTCCGCCATCCTTCCCACAATTACCGTACCGAGTAACGTTTAGCCAAAAACAAAACGTAAAGAAAAAGTATTCTGTGTACAGACAGAGCTGAAGGCATTTCAATTTTTCTCCTTGACCCACTGCCAATGTCTTCCACTCACCCGCCATCTAAGCCCTGAGTGAAGGTCGTCCAGACACCTTTGGCCATGAACAATGTTGAGTTCTCCCTGCAGGCCAGACGCTGTCTGGGGCCCTGGGCGCGCAGGAGCTCGGGCTCAGAGAACTTCAGTGATTTCCAGAAAGTGACCCAGTCAGTAGAGAGCAGAACCAGAGCTGCACTTCGGGGCAGCAGGCTCGACAGCTTTGGCAGATGCCAGTCTTTCTGGCCCGCTTGCCCCCCTGCCAGCCCCCATCTCTCTCCGAGCAAGTCTGTCCAGGCTTCAGCTCCTACTCCGGCGCTTTCTCCCGGGGCCGCTCTCCTGACAGCGAGGGTCCTTCCCTATGCGCTCGCGGAGTCTCCTCCTCTGCCTTTAGAACACTGGGGGCACTTACTGCTCTGGGCAGGACGCTGGCTCTCTGCTGGTGGCACTAGGAGGGAATCTCCGGAGAGACCTGGACCCATCTGTGGAGGCTCCTCCTGATGGGTCCCCAGGACCTACACACGGCCTGGCAACAGAAAGGAGCCCTCCAAGAACCCTAAATGAACGAATGTCTCCCCAAGGCGACGCTTGTCATGAGCTGAACAGCTTGCATTCTAACTACTTCTGCCTGATGGTAAATGTTTGTGCCACGATTTAAAAACAAGAAAAAGACCAGGAGATAGGATATTTGAACTCAGAACTCAGATAACAGGAGCCAGTCCCGTCTCGATTCCATTCAGGAATTACAATTGGCAACTAACGCAACTGAATCCCTCCACCTGCCATTCGAATCCCTCCACCTGCCATTCGAATCCCTCCACCTGCAAATAGATTTCCAACCCGTTTTCTATGGAAGCGCAACATACATGCAGAAAGGGACACATGTAAGTGTACATCTCAACTTTTCCCAAAACTGAACACACCCATGTAAGCAAGACTCAGACCAGCGACAGAAGAGGACCAGCACTTGGATGGGGATCTGTGCGTGAGGCGAAAACCGTCATGAACCCACGGTGGCGCCTTCGGAGGACAAAGCAGCTCCGAGAGCCGGGGACCGTGTGGCCTGCAGCCTCCAGCGCTGGTTCTAAGCAAGGGGGAGACTGAGGGAAAGAATGAGAGAAAGAAAACCGGCGCCGACTGAATTCCTACCAGGTGCACCACAGCCTTGCAGTTAATACTCACTGAAGGGGGGAGAGAGGAGGAGGAAGAAGTGGAGTGTGAGAGGTCAATGTGTTTGCTCAGGGCCACAGCTGCTTTATTTTCCACGCGAACTCACTGTCATGCACGAGGCCGGCCCTCCTTCAGCCCCCTTCTCTAAGCCAGGTGACTAATTTCACAATTACAATATTAGCAATAGCTTCGATAATGACACCGCCGAGTGCTAACTCTGCAACACGCATCTGCTCTACATCCTTCCACCGTCGCCGTCTGGCTCCTGAGAAAACCCAGACCTGGGGAAATGAAGTCGCGTGGCCCTGCGTGCAGAGTGGGTGCCGCCGGAGCCAGGCTTCGAACCCGGGAGGCCCGGCTCCGGAGCTTGCACTGTACCCCCTTCGAAAGCAGTTACGAACAGAAGGTCCCTCTGTTCCTCCTTTCTAATTCCTTGTCGGCTCGGTCGCGCAACAGAGCGTCTGAGAACACACTTCAAAGGCGGTTAGGGCCGGGCGGGGACTGGCGTCGCGGGTCACAGATGGCCCCCTTGTCACCAGCTGGCCTTTGAAGAGGGGCATTCTGGGAAAGGGCTTCCCGGCCGCAGCCATCCTCTCCCCAGGACAGGCCTGGAAGCAGACAGGCGGACGGGCCGGAGCCTGCTCCTGACCGGTTTCCCGGTGAGCTCAGTGTGGGGTTGAGCGGGACGCACCACAGCTCAAGTCATCCAGGGTGAGCTGGCTGCTCCGAGGCTGCTTGTGCCCCGTGGCTTACAGGACTCTCTCCGAACACCCGGGCGCAGAAGCATAGAGGCAGCGGGGGACACAGCCATGAGTGTAATCGAAGCCCACGCTGACCACTCAGGTGTCCCCCGGGCACTTTGCAAACATCACCTCAAGGCGCTCACCCAGCCCCCGGGCTCTGGTTCACCGGCTCCCCCCTCAGGTGCCCGGACGTGCTTATTCAGGAAGCTCAGCAGTGCGTACAGGTGTGACAGCAAGGACAAAGGCCCAGGGGAAGAGATCCCTCTCTTCCTGTCTCATGACAGCAGTCGGGGCTATTATTCCTGTCTGCCTTAGTAAAAAAAAAAATCAAATTCATCATCAAAATGCCGTTTGTTCAATCATTCGATATTCAACAAGTACTGAGTTGCTTCCAGGTGCCATCGGGGGTAATGTCTTTCATCATTTTAGCTGGAAATTAATTTCCCCGAAGAATGAACCATAACCAGGAGTCTATAGGACCCTGGCTGGTGGGACACCTGAGACTTTTGAGGTCTTACTCAGGCAGAATGGATAAGCAGTTTCAGATTTATAAGTGCTGGTTAAACAGGTGGGTGTGAGGAGGGAGATGAGAAGGTCAAAGTTGTAAAAAAGTGTATGGAGACAATTTGGTGCCTATGAATGATCGCTGAATTGCGAATCAGGAGACGCTGTGTCTCTTCCGCCATCACTGTGATGGTAAGTCATTCAAGCCCGGACGTCAGTTTTTCCATCTGTAAAGTGGGAAGGTCAGAGGAAATTTCCTCTAATGGACCACGGTGACTCTAAAACCTAAAAAGCTTGTGATTCTGAATTTACACACACACACAATATGTATATAGCTTTATATGTATACATTCCCATATATAGCTTTATATGTGAAGCTATATGCTTTCATATATAGAAATACTTATACTTCCAAACCTTTTTAAGAGAAAAATGATCATTTGTGCATGTAGAATACGGGCTTTGCATGAGGCACAATTCTCTGAAATACTGAGAAAATTATTTGCATTTTAAAGTGAGTGAAATGTATTAAAACGACAAATGTTAAGTTTCAAAAAGTTAATACTGTTCTTTGTAATGCTATTTTAATTAAAATTTTTTAAAAATATAAACATTTTTAATTTTAAAAAGCTTGTTATTCTTAGACTGGACAGACATGGTATGCACCTGTGCATTCCGTCGTTGTCATCTCCATCACCGTCACTGTCATCAAACAAAACACAAGCTGGACTCCTGAACGCGATTGGAGAGAATCGGGAGGAAGTCTCTCCCCTGCCTCCCCAAAGGCCTGAGACTGAAGAGAAAGGGGCTCCTGGCAGTGTTTTTGTGACAGCCACGCCCTGACACAGCACTTAGACCTGGTCTGACCTCTGGACTGACGCCAGGTAGACACTTTGACCAATGACGTATAGTTGACGTAAGAAGTCCCCTGGAGGACTGGAAGACAGATCAGCCCGGGGATTTTCATCTGTCACTCGCTCTCAAATTCTGTAAGCCCACCTAGTCACAGACTCCCGAGATACGATGTGAATGGCAAATGCCACATTCTCCAAATTATTCCCCTCAATTATTCAGAGAAGAGACCCTGTAAGATGGAAATCAGTATAAGATACGAACTCACTCCAAAGCCTTTCCTCTGCTGGGTTTTGGCTCCACTAAGAGGCTATCTGGGGGCAATTCCTATTGTTGTTCAGAAAATAGAAACCTACAACTATGCGGCAGTAATTCATCTAAATCGGGTGGAGGATGCACTGAAGGTAGGCCCCCGCTCCCCACATACCCACAAGATAGTGAAGAGTCTGTGACCTATCGTATGCTGCTTCAGAATCCTTTTTAATACACCGCTTCGGTTGGCCGTTTACATCAACCTGACTTGAGTCGTGAAGGGAATCCTATTTTGTATCCTTGATCTAAACTGTTACTGGGTGAGGTGAGAGGGAGGGAGAGGTGTGCATGCTTCCTGGGTAGAAACCTGTGTTGATGACAATAGTCCAGGCAATTATGAAGTAAGAACCAGACTTCTGCAAAACCAGTGTGAGTATGGAGATACCACAGCTTGGATGGTAGGTAAGTGGGCATACGTGGGAGTGACTGAAGGTTGTCAAAACCAACCGTTGGCTTTCCTGGAGACCCTTCTAACCACTGAGGGCTGTCCTCCCCTTTGGGGGCCAGGGGAGCGCTCCGCTTTGGCTGGCCTCCTCGAGACCAAGGGAGGCTTGGACCACCACCCCTCCTCCAGAGTCCACAGGGCCCTAACGAAACAGCTGGTGATGGACTAAAATCTATATGTAATTTTAATGATCTATACTAGTCCATGGATAAGATCTACACCAATGTAACATAATGTAAATAAACATAAATATGTACAGTGATCTTTGAGTGACGGTGTTATGGGTAATTGTCATTTTCTTCCTTTAACAACTTGGTTTTATTTTCTTGACCTTTTACAAAAATGTGTATGTATGCACATAGGTATGTTTTACTAGGGAAAAAAGGACTAGAACACTAGTCCTCTTCACTCTCAGCAATTCCTGCTGAACTGGTGGGCAGATGGGAGCAGAATTTGGCTTATTAAATACACTTAGTGAAAATGTCCCTCCATCCCCATAGCTATTGGCTCAGCCAACTGACTTAATAATCCTGGAATTCGTTTTCTTAATGATTTTATTGAAGTATAATCTTCACACCATTGTGAGTGTACAGGTTGATGATTTTTAGTGAATGTATACACTTGTGCAACCATCGCCATAATCTACTCTGAGAACATTTCTATCACCCCAAAATGTTCCCTCAGGTCCGTTTCCAGTCAGTCACCCCCCTCATTCCAGCCCTGCTGTCTGTCTCTATGGTGTGATCTTTTCTAGAAAGTTCATGTAAACCTTTTTGTACAGTATGTGGTCTTTGCTGCTGGTTTTGGGGTGTGTCCACGTTATCAGAAGTCTCGGCACTGAGCTCCCTTTACTGCTCAGTAGTATTCTATTGTATGTCAATCTTCATTGCTCAGTAGTATTCCATTGTATGTCAATCTTCATTGCTCAGTAGTATTCCATTGTATGTCAATCTTCACTGCTCAGTAGTATTCCATTTTATGGCAATCTTCACTGCTCAGTAGCATTTTATTGTATGGTGATCACAGTGTGCTGTACTGAACATCCCCATGCGAGCCTTTGTGTGACCATGTTTTCATTTCTCTCAGGTCGATTTCTAGGAGCAGAGTTGTTGAGTCTGATGATTTGCATACATTTAATTTTTAAAGGAATATTGGCAAACTGTTTTTCAACACAATCATGCCATTTTCCGTTCCCGCCAGTGGTGGAGGAGAGTTCTGGTTCCTCCACGCCCTCGCAGCTCTTGGCGTGGTCGGTCTTTTCCACAAGGTCCACCCCAGTGGTCTGGAATTCATCTTCCAGTGGCAGTGAGGTGAGAAAGGACCCCAGAGGAGCAATTTAAGAAAATTGGTTCTGCAACTCTCAGCTCGCAGTCTAACACTCCAGGGCCTGAAGTCATCCGTTTAACATCTCCGGGGCTCAGTTTCCCTCTCTGTCGATTGGAAACCACAATAGCTACAGATTATGAGGAGTCGCTGAGTGTGACAATATATGCAAAGGACTGTCCTGAACCTCAAATTCATTTCCAGAATGCAAAAATAGTATCCATAAGTATGGAGGTGGTATTCATTTTTTCTTTTAAGCAAGCAAAGATGTCCACTCAATTTTCCTTTGTAGTTAAAATTCTTGCTTTCCCCTCTCTGAGCAGTGTGCAAGGAAGACTATTTGACATTTTCTTTGCTTTATCCTCTCCATCGTTCTTGCCATTGACCCGCCTCATTGTTAACCATAGTGAGCTGTAATGGGAAGAACCCTTCTTCAATGGTGAGCATTTGTTGGCTCAAGACTCATTCCTCTTGGAGCTCAGAATCCAGTACCAGATCCAGTCTGCGGTAGAGTCTTTATGCCACAGCACACATTTGAAACATTTTGGCTGTGACATTTATGCAGCCCGCACCCAGGGGACATATTTGAATCTTTAGACCAAAGAAAATGTTTGCTCCCAAGCCCTGGGGATGCACGTGGTCACCTACTGACCCTACTACTTGAAGACAAACTTGAAGCATCAGTGATTTGGATATGTTCCTACCTCGAGGTACACTTCACACCACCCCAGTTCCCTGGAGAGGACGTGGCTGGGGGCAGTGTATTCCTGGTTGACTGCCAACCTCCTCCATCTGCATGTTCTGCCATTGACTTGGGAAAATAATGCTAAGTTGCAAGTCAAGGCAACAAAAACACTGCCAGGAGCCGGCCAGCTCACAGGAGATGCATGGGTAGCTTGGTGGCCCTGAACACCTAAGTGGTTTTGTTCCCCTTCCAATTTCCTGTGCTACATTAACTTTTATTGATAGCTCATAGCTTCAGCAACTGGTCTTGATTTTACTAACCTGAAGGACAGAGGAACAAGAGGCACCCACACAGCTGACGTACAAGAAAATAGCAGCATGGAACGTCTTGATCGGTTTTGGTGTTTTTCCCCTTGCTACAGCTTTCCCTTAATGAGGGAGTCACAATTATTGCAAGTTAATCATGTCTCAGGCTCTCGAAAGGGAGGGAGGCTAAAATGACTACTTAGAAACCCAACCATGGTTCCCTCCAGCAGATTCTTGGAGGGACAGCAAGGCACTTCTGAAATCGCAGGCTCCGATTTATCTCACTGCTATGGAGACTGGCAGAAGAGTGTGTTCATAATAGAGGTATGAAGCAAATGTTACACCAGGGGCTAGATGGAAAATCTATGTAATGAAGGACAGAGAGACCATTTCCTTCTATGCTTTGAGAAACCTAACACTTCCAACTAGAATGAACACCTTGGAGCAACCTCATTCTCTTTGACTCGTGGACACTGTGAATGGTATAATTGTATTTTCCTTTCTGCATGGGATGCTATCAACTTCAGCTTAAAAAGAAATTCATTATTATTTTCTAAAATGGATATGATTTGTTAATTACCTATTCCAGGCCAGGCACAACTCTTTGCAATTTACATGTCTTGCCTCAATCCATCCTCCAAGCAATCTGAGGAAGCATACATTTGTATTGCTATTTTGTAGCAAGGAACTTGAGGTTCAGGGAGCATCTATAAACTGTCAAAGTCCTCATGCAAGAAGAAGAAGGGACAGCATCTGAATCAAAGTCAAGGAAAAAAAACACAAAACGATTGCATCCCAAATCCAACTCTCAAGTATACCTTCATCTGCACGTACACACAATCCCTGCTACTTTAAAACCTATACTGTTTATTTTAACATACTAAATACTAGTTTTACAAAATGGAGTTTTGGAGAAACACCGAGACAAACCTGTTTTTCTTCAGTCAAGATTCAGCGATTTCAGTGATCACCTACTATGTGTCAGTCCCTGTGCTAAGAAGCTGTCCTACTCAAGGAAGCTGAGAGCTGTGACTATAGAACCTTAATAACCACAGCCCCAGTCTATGTTATGGAGGCTGCCTAGCCTAGTTTGAAAAACCACATCCCACCAACAGTGCGAGGGTTCCCTTTTCTCCACATCCTTGCGAACACTTGTTGATTTATTGAGGACAGCCACTCTGTCAGGTGTGAGGTGATCGCTCACTGTGGTTTTAATTTGTATTTCTCCGATTATTACTGACATCGAGCATCTTTTCATACATCGACTGGCCATCTGTATGTTCTCTTTGGAGAAGTGTCTATTCAGGTCCTTTGCCCATTTTTTAATTGGATTGTTTGTTTGCTTTTGGTGTTGAGTTTTATAAGTTCTTTATAAATTTTGGATATTGACTCCTTATCAGAGGTATCATTGGTGAATATGTTCTCTCATTCAGTGGTTGTCTTTTAAGTTTTGTTGATGGTTTTCTTTGCTGTGCAAAACTTTTCAGTTTGATGTAGTCCCATTTGTTTATTTTTTTATCTTATTGCCCTTGTCCTAGGAGATTTATCAGAAAAACTATTGCTACAAGAAATGTCCAAGATTTTACTGCCTATATTTTCTGCTATTTTTATGGTTTCTAGTCTAACATTTAAGTCTTTAGTCCATTTTGAGTTTATTCTTGTGTATGGTGTAAGAAAGTAGTCTAGTTTCATTTTTTTTCATATATCTGTCCAATTGTCCCAACACCATTTATTGGATAGGCTATCTTTACCCCACTGTATGTTCTTGCCTCCTTTGTCAGATGTTAATTGACCATGGAAATATGGGTTTATTTCTCGGCTCTCTATTCTGTTTCATTGATCTGTATGTCTGTTTTTGTGCCAGTGTCATGCTTCTTATCAGGTAGTGTGATTCCTCCAACTTTGCTCTTCTTTCTCAAGATTGCTGTGGCTCTTCAGGGTGTTTTGTAATTCCATATAAATTTGGGGAATATTTGTTCTAGTTCTGTGAATTAAGCCATTGGTATTTTGATAGGTATTACATTGAATCTATAGATTGCTTTGGGTAGTATGGACATTTTAATGATGCTAATTCTTTTTATCCATGAACACGGTATATGCTTCCTCTTGTTTGTATCTTTTTCAACTTCTTTTATTTATTTATTTATTTATTTATTTATTATTTATTTTTTTATCCTCACCCGAGGACATTTTTGCTTTTTTTTTGGTTCAGACAGAGAGGGAGGGAGAGAGAGGAAGAGAGAGAGAGAGAAACATCGATGTGAAGGGACACATCGAGTGGTTGCCACCCGCACGACCAACCAGGGCCAGGGACAAACTGCAACTGAGGTACATGCCCTTAGCGGGAACCGAACCCGGGTCTCTCTGTACCACAGGCCGACGCTCTAACCGCTGAGCCAAACTGGCCAGGGCTTTTTCAACTTCTTTCTTTAGTATCACAATCTTCTGACTTGGGGTAGTGAACACATATAGCATACAGATAGTGTATTATAGAAGTGTACCACTGAAACCTATACAATTTTATTAACCAATGTCACCTCAATAAATTCAATAAAGAATAAAATGAAACAAAAAAAAACACATCCTACAGGTCATAATGCTCATTCAGACACTGTGATGTCCAAAGGTCTACACAGATGGCATGAAAGTGACCTCATTGAGCCACCTGAATGGACAGGTTTTATGGCAAAGACACGTGGAGGGTTACAGAGTCTGTTCCTTCCAAGTCAAGATCCATGAATATTCTTTCTGCTATATTTATCTTGAGGTCCTGAGAAGTGTGAAAATTCCATTCTTAAAAAACAATGCTGTCAAGAGGAAAAGCTCCATTTTGTATAATCTTCAAATATCCTACATTAGAAATTACTAAGAGGGTTCCTTAATAATTTAAACATAGATTTACCATATGACCCACAAATTCTACTCCCAGATATATACCCAAAATAAATCAAAATTGTTGTTCAGGCAAAAACTTGCACACAAATGTTCAGAGCAGCTCTATTTGCATTAGTCAGAGAGTAGAAATGACACAAATGTCCATCAACAGATGAATGGATAAACAAGTGTGTCTCCGTACAATGGAATATCACTCAGGCTACAAGGAACAAGGTGCCGACACTTGCTACAACTGTGGATGAAGCTTGAAAACATTACGCTAAGTGAAAGAAATCACATACCATAGGCCATACGTTGTGTGATAACAATTATAGAAAGTGGATATACCTTTTTGGAAGGTGCCCATTCAACAGACTACAACCGCTAAATCTCTGAGCATTTGTTGACAAAGCAATAGGAAACGAATACAATGACCATTTGTTTATTCACTTGTTGGTTTGTTGGTTCAGTTGATATTTACTGAGTACCTGCTGTGTATAAGGCACTGTGCTGGGCTCCAGGGACACTGAATGAATGCATAGACTCACCTCTCCCTGAATAAAGCTTACCTTCAAGAGATTCACCTTTAGGCCCTCCTCACCAAAGGCAGTCCCAAAGATAAAAGGTCACTAGGACTAATGATGACTTCAAGCAGTGATACTAAATCATCAGAGGCCAATGGGCCCTGAGAAGATCTGATAAAAGACAAGACCTTCTTCTCAGAAAAGTGCAAATAGGGTAAAATGTTGCATATGATTTCAGAGGGTTCTAAGACACCCCAGGGCTCCTCCTTCAAGGCCCATAGTTAAGAACGTGTGGCTTAGAGAGTCTAAAGATGCCTCTTTGATGAAGAAAGCTACAAGGGGAATATGTACTTCGAGTACCTGCCCATTATTTCCAAGAAAAATCTTACTTGACATCAGCACTGTGGTGGTTAATTTTATGTGTCATGTTGACTGGGCCATGGGGTGCCCAGATATTTGGTTAACATTATTTCTGAATGTGTACACAAAGGTGTTTCTGGTTAAGATTAACATCTTTTTTTTTTTTTTAATTCTTTTCCTTTATTGATGTTAGAGAAAGAGGAAGTGAGAGGGAGAGAGAGACAGAAACATCGATGAGAGAGAACATCGAATGGCCGCCTCCTGCATGCCCCCACTGGGGATCGGGCCCACAGCCCGGGCATGTGCCCTGACCGGGAATCGAACCAGTGACCTCTTGGTGCATGGGTTGGTGCTCAACCAGTGAGCCACAACAGCCGAACAAGATTAATATCTTAATCAATAGACTGAGTGAAGCAGATTGCCCCGCACAATGTGGATGGACCACGTCTGATCTGAGGAGGAATATACCCTCTCTTCCTCATTGTCTTTGAGTTGGACATTGGTGCTCTGCCCTTGGACTCAGACATGAGCTGGAACTTACAACATCAGCTCTCCTGCTTCTTAGGCGTTTGGACTTGGACTCGGACTAGAACTATACAGCTGACTCCCCTGGATCTGGACTTCTGGGCCTCCATATTCATGTGATTATAATAATAAATCCTTATAATAAATAAATCCTTATAATTCCTTATAATAAGTCCCTGTATAGTATATATAGATAGATACATCCTATTGGCGTTATTTCTCTAGAGAACCCCAGCTAATATACTAACACAATCGCCAACACCAACACTACCAAATTATTCTCAAAATATTACTACCAAAAAGAAATTCTAGCCATGCCCTGGATGTTACAACCTTAACTAGAAAACACAGGAATGCAAAAACGTGGTGTGTTTAATTTTCTTTCTTTTCAACAATTTCCAGATATTTTATTTCAACAATTTTCCAGATTTTTTTTTAAAGAGGACAAGTATTCAACCAAGTTTTGAAGAATCGAAAGAAAGAAATTAGTTTTAAAAAAGAACCACTAGTAATTCAAACAAACAACTATAAAAAAAGTGCCATTTAGCCCTGGCCGGTTTGGCTCAGTGGTTGGAGTGTTGGTCTGCGGTCCAGAGAGACCAGGGTTCGGTTCCAGCTAAGGGCATGTACCTCGGTTGCAGTTTGTCCCCGGCCCTGGTTGGTCGTGTGGGTGGCAGCCACTCGATGTGGCCCTTTCACATCGATGTTTCTCTCTCTCTCTCTCCCTCCCACTCTACCTGAACAACAACAAAAAAAAAAAAAAAAAAAGAAAAAGGAAAAATGTCCTTGGGTGAAGATTAAAAAAAAAAAACAAAAGTGCTCTTTATGTTTAGGAGATAATTGGAAATGTGATCCTTCACTGGATACTTAATAATATTTAATAATCTGTGCAATTTTGGGGGTATGATAATGATATTGTAGGCTTTTTTTTTTTTTTATTGAAAGCCTTAATTTACTTACTTACTTTTTACTCAAAATAAAATACCTATGGAATTAAAGATATAATGTCTTCAATTTGCTTCTATAAAATATCAGACATGGGGGATGTGGATAGGGGTGGAGATAAAACAAGACTGACTGGTAGTAGTTATTTTTTTGATTTTTAATTTTTTTCTTTATTGATATATTAGAGACAGCGGAAGTGAGAGAGAGACAGAAACATCGATGAGAGAGAACATCAACTAGCTGCCTCCTGCATGCCCCCTACTGGGGATCGGGCCCACAACCTGGGCATGTGCCCTGACCGGGAATCGAACCAGCGACCTCTTAGTGCATGGGTCAACGCTCAACCACTGAGCCACACCGGCCGGGCTCGGCGGTAGTTTTTAAAGCTGGCTGATGAGATGATGGAGGTGAACTATACTCTCTATCATCTTCTGTAAATGTTTTACATTAAAAAAATAATAAGCAAGTAAATAAATAAGACAGAGCCAAACGTAATTCTTAACACAATACAAATAAATAAATAGATATAGAGAGATAATTGAAACAACTTGGGAGGAAAATCTTCTCTTTACATCTTTTTTTTATCCTCACCCGAGGACATTTTTTTATTTTTTGTTCAGATAGAGTGGGGAGGTAGAGAGAGAGAGAGAAACATCGACGTGAAAGGAACACATCAAGTGGTTGCCACCCGCACGACGCAACCAGGGCCGGGGACAAACTGCAACCGAGGCACATGCCCCTAGCGGGAACCGAACCCGGGTCTCTCTGGACCACAGGCCGACGCTCTACCACTGAGCCAAACTGGCCAGGGCGGAAAATCTTCTCTTAACGCTCTACGCTGGGTCACTGCAACTGCCTCATGTTACCTATTTCCAGACACTTCTCCTGAACGTCTAAATATTTGACAGCGTGGCAGAGAACTAAGGAACACACAGCTCGCAGCACTGACAGGGAGAACATTTCTGTTTAGCATGTCTCATTACCTGAAATTATATGAAATATTTATGTTTTGTGTACTGCCTACCTTCCCCCGTGATAATGTAGGCTCTAGAGGGTGAGGACTTTCCTTTGTGCTGGATCTTTACCTCTTGAAGAACAATGCCGGGCGCTCGATCGGTGTTCTATGTTCTTTTCGTTTGTTTGTTTCTGTTTTGGATGGTAGACAACTTAGTAAATTAAGTCCGGCCAATTCATTAGGAATTTCGTTGACTGCTCAGCATATACTAGGTCTTCCATGAAGCATCAAACGGGTAGATCAGAGATGCCCAGAACAGAGGTTGTACAAATACAGGGGACAAAGTCTAGGGATTATTTCATTATTCTTACAAAAGTAGACCGCCATTCATTCATTCATAATTCATTCATTCACAAATAGTTATTGACTACCTCCTGTGGTGGTATAAATAACATAGTAGAAATCACAGCATATTAAACATAAACAGTTAATAAAAGTCTCCACATCAATGAATTTTATATTTTAGGACATGAGGATGGAGTAAGGAAGAGAACTATACCAGATCCCACAATTCCAGATGAAATTATATATTTGTTAATAACACCAATATGTGGCAGGAAATTCATTACAATTTCTCTTGAAAATTAACTAAAATTTTTTTATTTAAAAGTTTATATGAAAATGCCATATATCTAAGCCATTTGTCATGTCCCATACACTGTCAAGATATGTCACCAAATGCATTAAATTCATGATTTCTCATTTAAGCAAAAGGAAACCGTATTTCCTGGGAGACAACCTGTTTATAAGGCAGTGAAAACAGGAGATGCAAATACTATCGTTTCAAAAGCTAAGAGGAAATGTCCAATGTCACATCACGTTAACTTGTTTCCATACTGATTTTCTTCCTTTGAAAATAACTATCAATGTGTCTTCTTTGAGAAGAACTATCAATAACTATCAAGTTCTCTTTGCAAGCTGTTCCAATCTCCAGCACAGAAGGCCACGGACACGTTTTTGAATATGATATTCCTGTCTCTTTCCCAAACCCAACAGAATCACAGAAAACCATGAGTTTTAGTTACGGGCGCATACAATGTTGAGCCCTAAAACCAAATCTATAGTGACAAAGAATTTGAAGTTTCACCAACAGTAACTGGCCCTCTGAAATGGGTGCTAATGATAGCAATGGAGCTTTAACACATTCCATTTCTAATTAATTTTCATATATTTTTTTTAAAAAAAGCATTACTTTCTACCACAAAACCCGCTTCTTCCTGGCGAATTCCCAAAGGGCTGCCGGCTCCTTTCTGGAAGGCAATGACTGTTCTAATTAATTAGAAATTGCTAGGGGGTGCAGGGAAGAGGAGAAAAGGGTTTGGGGTGGAAATCAGCAGGGGGTGAAAAAATTAAATGTATTCCTGCCTTTTCCACTTCCTTTTCCCCAAATCTCAGCCCACGTTTTCTGTCCGGGAAACAAACACGGCAACCGGCTGGCCTGATCCCAGCTCGGTCCACCCTGCCTCTGCAAGGCGGCCTGGTCTCCGTGTGTGATTGGCATGAGAACGTTATGGGGCTGGTCTTCCAGGGGCCACGTCATTAGTTATATTCATGCAATTCAGATCGTTTGCCCTGTTTTCTAATTTCGAAAATGGAAAAAAAAAATTCACACATGATGCAATTATATAAAGAAAAATAAAGTTCCCTCCTCCACAAAACTTTCTCATCTCCCACGTGTCCTGTTATGGAGTGACTACTGTTAACATTTAACGTGTTTCACCACAGTCTCAGATCACGCACTATGCAAATACACACAAAACATTCAGGCACATGTCTAACCTCCTTTTAAAAAAAAAATCTCATAATATATGTATTGTTCTGCAATTTTCTTTTTCTCCATATTATAGCATGGGCACCTATTACATGTATGTGTGCTTTATAAATACCTATATATTCCAAAATATGTATATTTAGATCTATCTAATATCTTTCTTTCTTTTTATGCTATGCAGATTTAAAGCTTTGGTAAATATAATGCAATTAAACATGACCCTATTGATAGAAATTCAGAATTCACAGGTTAAATAAGTATACAAATAAGTAAGCAAATAAATGCGTGTGTGTGTGTGTGTGTGAGCTTATGATGCTAATAATATCACTAATTCTTCTAATTGGGACGCCCTTGGATATTTATTCAAGTATTTCTGTATTTTCTGGTTCAGAATAAAATTGCTTAATCAAAAGATATGGTTAACTTATATAAAAACTGCCAACTTGCCCTCCAAAATGACCACAAATAGTTTATACTCCTTTTAATAGTGTGTGTCCTTTTCCCCAGCTAAGAAAACTTTTCAGAAAGTCTAGTGAAGAGCACGAGTCAAAGTTTTATTGTAGTTTCGCTACCAGGGAAAGGGCTCTAGCAGATCAATTCAAAGATTCCTCCTTGGTGCAGACATTTTATAGGGAAATGGAGTGATAAGATAGGCAATGTTAGGCTAGATACAAAGAAAAAAGAACATTTGGTTTAAGGTCCCTAGACTCTTGACTGACAGTCAGCTGGCTAGATGGGTGACTGATTTTTCAGAACAAGCCTTAATCCCATTAAAGTTTATCAGAAAATTGCTTAAGCAATTTATCAGGAATGAGGCTGTGAATTACATCATGCAAAAAGGTTCTATTCCAGACAAGATTTGGGACAACTTTTCTTTTTTATCCCCTTTTATTCTCTACATATTCACCAGTTATCTGTCTTCTTAATTTTTGTTTACTGCCTCGGTACAAAATAGTATCTCACTGTTTAATTTGGGTGTCCATGAATTAAAAATTAGATTGAGGCTTTTTCTAATGTTTATCAATTTTCTTCAGTGACTTTCCCAATCCTTGACTTTGTCCATTTTTCTGTTGAGAGGTTTATATTTTTTTTTAATCCTCACACGGGGATATTTTCCCATTTATCTTCAGATACAGTGGGAGGGAAGGAAGGAGGAGAGAGAGAGAGAGAGAGAGAGAGAGAAACATCAGTGTGAGAAAGACACATCTATTGGTCGCCTCCCATACGACCCCGACCAGGGCCAGGGATTGAACCACAACTGAGGTACGTGCCCTTGACCGGATCAAACCCGAGACTCTTTGGTCCACAGGCTGATGCTCTCACCACTGACCCAAACCGGCCAGGGCCATATTTTGCAAAAACTCTGCATATTTGTTTATTTAAGTGTGGGTGTGTGTACATGAATACGTGTGTATGTATTTTTTTTCTTCTCCTATTCTATCTCATAAGACACTAAATTTGGAGAAAAAAAAATCACTGAATTACATGCTAGCTTCTCTTGGGTACCTGGAAGGGAACTGTTCAATCCCCCCTTCAATATAAAGGCACCTTAATCCTGTTTCAGGGCCTCCAGGGCCCCTCTGTCTCCTAGAAACGAAGTCCAGGCCTGTTGCACGGCCCTTCAGCACGCGGTCGCTGCACGGGTCCTTAACCTTTTCCTTTATCACTCTGTTCTGGCCTTTGTGCCCTAACCAAAGTCTTTGTAGTGGCCCACACAGGTTGTCTGTTTCATCCCGCACACCTTTCATGTGCTGATCCCTCTACCAGAACATCTTCCCGGGATGCTCGGTCCCCTGAACACACTCCTGTTGTCTTCCCTCTTCTGGGAGAGACTGACCCTTGGTACACCCTTTCCCCACTGGAGATAAAGTTAGTCACACTCCCTCTTGGCTACATGGTATATGCACCTGTTTTCCTATACAGATCTCTTTTTAATTTATTTGTTCCCAAATCTGTCTTTCATGAAAAACTGGAGTTACCTGAGTGTAAGGAGTGAGTCCTTAAATATTCCTGTATCACCTGATCTTAGCACAGGATCCGACTGACCCAGGGTGATGGACTAGTAAGTCATTGCCTGATGGGTATAAATATCCTTTCTGATATGCACGGCAAAGGGAAGGAGACATAGAAGAGGGAGAGGAGGGGAATGTCCGTCTTTCCTCCACCTTCCACCAACAAACAAAACCTCCCCTTTGCCCGGAAAATGATAAGGTCTATTGGGGGAGCCCAGGCTGTCTTCCCTGTTTTGTTAGCTCAATCTCTAGATCGGATGGGCAAACTGCTGTCTCTGCTCAGGAAGCGTTAACACCAACATCATCGGAGGCCTGGGGAAATTTTACTGTCTGCCAGATTTACTCATTGGAATTGATCGCCACTCAACCAGTTTCACCAAAGTTTCTGGGAAGTGAGCACAGCGACAGATCACCTGTGATTAAACTCACCGCATTTGTCTTCAAACAAAAGTGCTTTTTTTCCCCTGCCCGCAACATATAATTTCAGTCAGCTAACACTAAATTAGACACCCACTCAGATTTATTATAATAAGAACATTCAGTAAGCTAATTTCAAGATGATGACTCCTATAAATTCTTATAATTTATTATTTAGTACTTTGGTTTTTAATCATTAAGTACGTGAAGACTTTGTAGGTCAAACCTGTATTAATGAAGACAGTAATCTATTTTTCAAACTCTGCTCCTCACCCACCTTTCAAATTGTAAATTAACAGAAATAGATTTAAACACACTTGTAAGAACAAAGGCAATAATTGGGGTGTGGGGGGAGCCATCACCCCCAATTGCCTAATCTCTCTAGGTAGATTGTCAATCATCGTCCTGATTTATTTAAGACACATTGCACGGATTCTTTAAGGGAAAGAATGGGATTCAAATTTGAGAAGCCGTTGGTTCACTGAGAAAATCAAATCCAGAACCCACATTTAAAGTTTCATTAAAAAAACAAAGCTGTTCAAATATTAGCCAATATAATTTTCATTAGGGGTTAATCTTAACCCAATGCGGCCATTTTTACTGCTTTTCTATGAGGTGTTACAGTTTTAGAGATGCAGACAGGAAGTAAAATATTAACTATATATAAATATTTTAGAACGCTTCCAATGTTATCTAAATGACTCTTCTTTTTTTTTTTTTATCCTCACCCGAGGACATTTTTGCATGTATCTTCAGATAAAGCAGGAGGAAGAGAGAGAGAAACATTGATGTGAGAAGAGACACATCGAGTGGTTGCCACCCACACGACCCCAACCAGGGCCGGGGACAAACTGCAACCGAGGTACATGCCCTTAGAGGGAACCGAACCCGGGTCTCTCTGGTCCGCTGCTCGATGCTCTAACTGCTGAGCCAAACCGGCCAGGGCTAAATGAGGGTGTTCTTAATCTCCCGACTTCATTGCTAAATTAGAACCCGTTTCACAAGAATTTCAAACACGCGGTGCTGAAAGACTCAAAAATGTTATTTTGCTGAACAGGGGGAAGCTTTTTGATCCGTTGCATGCACATCATAAAGTTTCCACATTGTCACGCCTTTTCATTTCACCTGAAATAAAATACATTTTCATTCCCATATAATACAAGCTCATCAAAGCAATTTATAAAACAGAGTGGAAAGAATACCGATGTTTCTTATGTTAATTGAGTAAAAGGTACCAGGATACAAAATAAAATAAGTGTCCAGCAGCCCTGGCTGGTTTGGCTCAGCGGTTAGAGGGTCGGCCTGCGGACCAGAGAGACCCGGGTTTGGTTCCTGCTAAGGGCATGTACCTCGGTTGTGGTTTGTCCCTGGCCTTGGTTGGGGTTGTGTGTGTGGGTGGCAGTCACTCGATGTTTCTCTCTCACATCAATGTTTCTCTCTCTCTCTCCCCCGCCCCCTCCTGCTCTATCTGAAGATCAATGCAAAAATGTCCTCGGGTGAGGATTAAAAAAAATAAATAATAAGTGTCCAGCAAAGTCACTGCTGTGTCCGTGCTGACAAAAACCCAGAAGGGAATATCGCTGTGGGATCAGAGTGACGCTTTTTAGGTGGTGTTTTAACAAAAAAAATTTTTTTTTTCACTTTCTCTGTTCATTTTAAAATCCAATATTCTGGAAATTCCTTCAGAAATAAAAAGGCATATGTTTGCATCCATAATACTGAAAGCATTTAAAGTTGCATCACTGCCTGAATCTCCATATGATAGAGAGAAACTCAGTGTCCATTTACTGCTGACTTACTGCTGAGGGGTTTGCTATGGAATTATCACACCATGGACTCTGCTCATGGCATCGCTTGGATCAGGGAAAACATCCTGGGATGTGGGTATACGCTTACAAGCTGGGCTTCAAAACAGGAAGCCAGCTACACCCCCACTACAGTCAGACTGCATGCTAAGTTACTTCAGAAGTATTTTCTCTCTCCTCCTATCCACCCGGGGAAGGGAGAAATAGGGCAGGTTTTTAGATAAAATCCTTGATGAGAAGAACATACAAAGATCCAGCCTCCCAGTTGAAAGGATTCATAAAAAGTGGAGACCAGAAGGGGGCTGTTCGTAAACGAGGTTATGGAAAGTTGGCTGAAGCTAGATTTCTGGATTTTTGCTTATGATTAACTACATAAATAATAATAGTTGGAATTATGAATATAATTCTCTCTCTCTATCTATAATAACGAAAATAGCACCTAGTATTTACTGCGTTTGCCGTGGTTATGTGTAGCACTGAATTAAGCACCTTACATATCTTAAATCCAAATGGTAACTATATGAATTAGTCTCACTTTACAAATGGGGAAACTGAGATAGAAATCACTAATTATCCGGGTATGACCTTTGGCAAGTCAATGTTTAGCAGAGCTAAGATGTAATTGCACTGTCTGACTCATTTCTAAGATGTCTTTTCACCGTGAGGAGAAAAAAGGCAGCCACCAACAACTTTTTGAGAAAGTGATAGATGCAGGGGGGAAAACAGATGTATTTACTCATGGAAGTTTCTATCCACAAACGCGTAATTTTTAAACTCATGAAACAGGTGAAAGTGTTTAGGCACTCCTCATTGTTGATAAGCTATTAGATTATTTATCCCGTAGATAGTGCAAAGAGGCTCTATGTTAATATTGGTGAGTAACAAATTATCCCCAAATTTAGCATTTTCAAACAACAATAAGGATTTACTGTCTCACACAATTTTTGTGGGTCAGAAATTTAGGTGCAGATTAGCTGCATGGTTTCATTACCTGGCAGAGTTAGACCTTGGTTCTTGAGTTCAGTCAAGAAGAATTCAAGGTCAAGAAAGAATTCAAGGTCGAGAACTCTAATGCAAGAGAAAGTTTATTTAGAGAAATAGTCACAGAGGAAGAAGAAGTGAGCCAGCTGGGCTGTATGGACTCAGGAAACCAGTTACAGAGGCAAAAGAAAGACCTCTGGAGCGTAGGAGAGAGACGTAAAGGCACGCCCCTGACAGAGAAGGGGCAAGCTTGCTCTAGAGAGAGAAAGCGTGTACACACTGGGTTCCTCGCCTTAAGAGTTTTTATCTGTTTTCTAAAGGTGGGAATTTAGAGGTTTCAGGGAAGGATCTCAATCGAATATTCATCAGCTTTCCAGGGTGTCCATTCAGACTCGTGATCTCTACTGACTGGTTTGCATGAGGGCTGGGGGTCATTAGTCATTGCATCTGGTCCTGATGTCACCCATGGCATCACTTCGTCTGGTTTTGCTGCTTTTATGGGCTTGGAGCTAAAACACAACTGAGGCCTAGATGTTATCTCTACTTTGACCAAAACTCTGTCTGCGTTCAACAGACCCAAGGTTTTGTTCCTAAGAGTATTTGATTCGGGTCAGAACCTCATTGTCCTGAGGACTTAATGCTTAAGGAAGTGGTCATGCAAGGGCTCGTATGGGAGTCATATAAGGCTATTCTGTGGCCCCCTTGTTCCTCCTCTAAGGGGGTGTAAACTTCATGACTAAGGACATGCTAGGGGAGGAAAGGTCACCCTGGGGGCGAGGTCCTAGCCTATAATAGTTGTTTTCTCTATTTTTGCCCATTGCTAGGCACCCAGGACTTTCCACCCTGGTTTCACTCTGTACCTGGTCTCTCCTTCCTGCTCTGCTCATGCCTCTGCCTACTCTATCAGTCTGGCCTGGGGTTAGCCTCAGTCTTGGTCACCTGAAGCCTTCACTGGGACTGGATGGTCCGCCTCCACAATGACCCCCTCACATGACTGGCAAGCTGACTCCAGCTGTCTGCTGGAGGCTTGAGTTTTGCACATGGGCTTCTCCACAGGGCTGCTCGAACATCATCAAGACATGGCATCGGCTTCCCCGGGTCAGTGACTGAGAGCGAGGTAGAAGTTTCCATGCCTTTTGTCACTGAGCCTCAAGATTCATGCTGTATCATTTCTCCCTGTCAGTCCCTTTCAGGGTAGGAGGGGACAACACAAGTACATGCAATCCAGACGGCCAGGGTCACTGGAGGCCTTCTTGAGGCTGGCTACCTCTTCCCCCCAGGGCAGGGCAGGATACAAGGTTGTACTCTGATATCTCAACAGGAAAATTAATCCCAAGTGGGTCAGATGGCAGAATGAAAAATCACCTTGAAGAAACACAGGGACACCCAGGCTGAGTCACACTTGATTGTAGGACCAGCTTTACGTAGAATTCAGAAAGTGCTGTATTTTAAACAGCCAGGGAAGGAACAGAACCGATAGGCCTGGAAACTACTAGATGGGCTTCCAAGGATGTTTTAGTGATGATCTCGAACATGAAATGGAAGCGTTTGAGTAAAATTATTTCATAAAATTGCAGATAAAGAAAACTAATATTTTAAAATTAAACATTATTTCTAAATTACATTAATAATTCTTACAAAGAAAACTTTTGAGGATTTCACCTACATCGCCTAAAGTTTAGCAATTGGGCAAAAAATTGGGGGGCATGTCATTGGTAAAATGAAAAATAATTTTATATATTTGGGGTCACTTAGTATTTTGAGACTCATTGGTGCAATGAATAGGTATTGAGAACATCAATGTGTCTGGCATGGCCAAGGTCAGTGGACAAAGTAATGAGCAAGACAGACAAGGTCCCCCACATCCTACTAGGAGAGATGGGCAATAAACATATACAAGTGTGCAATATATCATTACTGTGAACGTATCAGGCTGGTTATCTTCTGAGGCAACCATGCATTTATGTCATCCAGCCAACTGACCTTTGCTTCAATCACTTGCCCATCAAGTAACTTATAATTTTACTTGGTTCAGTCCCTGCAATTATACCTATAAGGAAACACTACTCTTGCTGGCAAAATTAACAAGAACATTTCAAACCATGTGATAGCTATCACCCTCTTTGAAAATTCTTATTTTGCCACTTGGTTTACCTATCAGTCTCTACTAATTTGATTATTGTGAGTCTGTACCTGTGAGAAAGACCTGCTCTTGGTGGGGATATACATTCAGCAGTAGTGAGCTTGAGGGCGAGGTTCATGGCGTTAATGAACGTGCCAAGCTTCTAGAAAGTCAGTTTTCACTGTCTACACTTGTCCTCTTCTTTCAAAAGATAAGTGACATTTTATACATTAAAAAATTGCCCTTAGGAACTATAGAGAAAACATTACACAGGCACACCAGAATACTAAGAGAGGCGTGGCAGCTATGTGATTATCATTTTCCAATCCCTCGTTCACAATTGGTAACAGAAATCTGTGTTGAGCTAACATGGCTTCAGAGTCCTACTCGACATCCATCTCACCACAAAGAGACAATGACAATTGATTAATATCTGAAGAAAGTTGAGTCTCAAAGACCTGGGATATCCGTATCTGTTTGTCCCCATGAGACTGAATTCTTTCTCAAACTGAGTCTTGAGTCCATACCCTTCATGTTACGAGGCTCGAGCTACAAGAGATACAGATAAACCCTGGGTGAGACTTATCATCATCTAAGGCTTCAACAATAGTGGATGTAGATGGTGCCTGTCTTTGGTCAATATAGGGTAAGGGTGGGGCTGCCGGGAATCCTAAGTAATGGGGGAGAGGGAAATAAATAGCTTTATATTCCAGCATTTCAATGAAGCATTATCTTTTAATAGTAAAAAAACTATAAACAATGTATATCCCCAATAAAGAGTGGATAAGCTATAAGAACTAACACTTGATAGCTTTTTATCTAGCTGATGTTTGACATTAATAGATGATGTTATAATAGGAAAAAATACTTATGTTTTTTACAACATTAAGTGAAAAATTCAGGATATAGCATCAATCATGGTATGAAAGAAAAAATAAACCCATTAACAAGGCTGGGGGGGGGGGTGCAGTTTGAATGAGACTAACCAAAAGTGGACCGTAGTCATCTAAATGATGACACTTTGTCTAAGTATTATTATTTTATCTTCTCTTTCTTATTAGTTTTTCTTTTCTTTTCTTTTTTGGTCATTTCCTGTTTGGTATTATACACACACATGGAAACCGGTAGTGAAAACTTCTGTAGAATAAAACTCAGGTTCCCACTCTATTTTCTTTGGGTCCTTTGCATCTGGTAGGAAAAAATGCAAACGTCCTCCTTTACTCACCACATCAAGATTAAAAATCTAGTTTGGGCAGAAAGACACGCTTATGGGGTTTTGTCGTAAAGTTGGCCAAGGAAGACCTTAATCAAGACTGAGCTGTAGTTTTCGAAAGCTTCATGTGATTGCACAGATCTTAAAAGGAAGTGGCTTGGTGGCAATCCGGTCGTGGACAATTGCTCCCACCGGTAACGGAGTTCTGCACTGACCCCGCACGAAGGGTGGCTTGGCTGGCAGAGCTCACCCGCAGCAATGGGTTCCTACGCCGTGTGTCTTCCGTGGAGGCCGAGTGGACTGTGGGCTGCTGTGACCAGGCCCCTGGCAACGTGGTAGCCTCGAGGCGCCTGTGCCTTTGTGAGTTATTTCAGTAAATGGTTCGCAGCAACTTTGCCACTAAATGGAAATATGATCACAACTAGCAGAAACAGAAGTGCCCTCGCTTTGTTTGTAAGGATTAAAAACGGTGCTAAACAGGAGCATCGGGTCATTAAGGAAATACTGAATCTCAGAGGAAAGAAACGCACAGGTCTCTTTGTCTAATTCCCATCTATTTGGAGAGGCTCTTCTCTGAGATTGAGAACTGGTGGTCGGAGGAGAGCAGACTGATCTAGGCTTCACTTTCTGCTCCGGGGTCGGCCCTAGGCAAATCTGTTAATTAGGCTAAATTTGGTCTGCTTAGATACTCTTCTGCTTCCCTACTCTGCCCCCTCTCCCCTCTGTGCACCAGGTCAGGCTTCCCGTACCCTCAGGCAACACTGGATAAAGGACTTTCCATTCCCTGGGGTCCACAATGCTCTCTACCTGAGGTCCCACATCTCCTGAGCTCTGTCTCTACCTCGTGTGAGCTAAGTCCACAGAGCCTTATACTTAAACAGTGGTTCTTTTTGAAGATGCTGAGCTAGTCCAAAGGACCAGTTCCAACGGTTAGCAAGCCCAATTCGTTTAGTTAGACCAGTTGAGAAGGTGTTTGCAGGCAAACAGAACTTGATGTTTTTTCTCAAAAAGAACCTCAATCACTAAAAACAGCACGGATGGAAAGCCCACTTTTCAGAAGAGAACCTGTGCTACTGGTTTTTCATACCTTAACTCTGAGCTTTGTATATTCATTAACATTTGCTGCTTAACAAAGCTACCAAAGGACTCAGTGGGTAAAAAACAATAACCACTTCGTAGGAAAAGCTCGTGTTTCTGTGCATGGGCTCGGTCCTTTCTCTGGTATGAACTGCCTTGACTGATCTCTGCTCATGTGTCTGGGGTCAGCTGGTGGCTTGGCTGGTAGCTGGACACCCCTACTTGTCCAGGTGGTGGTCCCAGGTTCTGAGGCAGCCCCAGGACAAGCACCAACATCCCAGCTTGTCAGGCTTGTGTTTGCATCATCTTTGTGGACGTCCCACTGGCCAATGCAAGTCAGTTGGTCAACCCTCTATAAATGGTGGGGAAATAGACTCCACCTCTTAATAGGAGGATGAACAACGTCACATAGGGTGGGTGTGGATGCAGCGGGGGAAAGAAATGGTTCTCTTTTTTTTTCTTTATTGATTTTAGAGAGAGAGGAAGGGAGAGATAGAAACATTGATGAGAGAGAACATCGATTGGCCGCCTCTTGCATGTCCCCCACTGGGGATCTGGCCCACAACCTGGGCATGTGCCCTGACTGGGAATCTAACCTGTAACCTCTTGGTACATGGGTCGATGCTCAACCACTGAGCCATACCAGCCAGGCAGAAATGGTTCTTTTTTTAACAGTTACTATTTTCACAATCTACCATATCTTCCCCAAACCCTAAAGTGTGGTTGTTATTATCAGAGTGGTTAAAAAATAATCCCAAGAAAAGCGAGACTAAACCTAGTTGTACTGCATTGGAATGAGGTACAAACTCATATTCCAAATATATGTATTTATATTAATGTTATAAGTATGTAAACATGATAAAAGCCCTTTAAATATAAATTCAAATATAAATGCATTCAAATATGTAATATATACACACAGATATAGAAGCAGAGAGTTGTGTGTGTGTGCATGAGTTAGTATATATATATATATATATATATATATATATATGTTTCCATACTCTATCCATTATGAGGCCCCAGAAGCAATGAGACCCCTGTAGCAATGTGCACACCTAGCAACCAGATGTTGGTTTCTAAATACCATTTTCCGATAAAAGGAACCAGGGCTCCTTGGAAAAGCAGTTAATGCCGAGACGGGGGCAGGGAAATACAAGATGAGTGTGCAGCATCTTACAACGCCAGAATGTAAGGATGGGACACATTGAGAGGGCCCAGGACCCACCATGAGAGAGTTGGAACAATTTGAGGAATACGATATATAACAGAATCACTGCATTATGACCTATAGAATAATAAATAGTCCTGTGTCCATACTGACATAAATGGTTTTAAAAATAAGTGGAGAAGATGGGACAGCCTTCCACAGAGAAGAATTCTGGTTAATACATGTAGGAGTGATGAGAGAAATGGAAAATCGCCATTGGAACACCACAGCATTCACTGTTGCAGGCAAGAGCCGGAGACAGATGCTAAAATTAGTGGATAAAAATTTGTGAAGAAATAGTTTCCAAATACCTCCCCAAAGATATTTACTAATTACAAAGGTGGGCGGGGGTGGGGATGGGGGATGGGGGAGCAGTAGTAACTTTCAGTGGATGCATTTGACAGAAAACACTGTTGTCAAGAGATCAGAGTTAATATTATCAATAAAAAGACCTGATGCTATGCACCCTCTGATATTATGGACTGAGAAGGGCTCATGGCTTCTGTGTATTCTTGCCAAAAATGTATAAATAACCCCAACATAATCCGGAGAAAACACCAAATACACCCAAACCGAGGATGTTCTACAAAATAACTAACCAGACTCTTCAAAGGTGTAAAGGTCACTAAAAATAATAATAATAAAAATAGTGAAGACCAAGAAACTGTCACAGATCCACAGATGGGAGGAGACTGAGGAGACCTGCCAGTGACTACAGAGTATAACCCTGGGTTAAATCCTACAACAGGAAACAGACACCCGTGTAAACATTGGTAACATGCAAATAAAGTGTTGCTTACCTGAGGTTAGTTAATAGCACCAATGCTCATTTCTCAGTGTGGAAAATGTATCATGCTCATACCAGAGGAAGCCGGAGGAATAAAGGGTGTACGGGAACTCTTGACATATTTCTGCAACTTTTTGGTAAGCTCAAATTGATTTCAAAACAAAAAGTTTTTAACAACAACAACAACAAAACCCTTTCCAAGGTCACAGCTCCTGATGGCTGTTTGAATCCAAACTCTGTTTTGCCTGATTCCAAAGTCTATGCTTTTTTCTCTGTGTTCTGCTCCCCTCATCCACACTGCAACAGACCGCCTTCTCAGAATTGGTTCAGACTGGACTAGGACACCCCTTCCGAAAGAATTATTTAATGGGAAAAACTGGTGGCACAATTAGGCATGAACCCATTCACTTTAAATGGGGAAAATGAGGCACGGGCTCATTAAAATGTACATGAAGAATAGCCACTCTCAGCTCCGTGTCCTAACCGCCCAGATCTGCCAGTTTATAATGTCTTTTCTTGATTCCCCACAACTCAGGTAAATTAGTACAGGACTACACATTTCAACCTTCAACCATTTTGTCACTTAAAATGAGTGTCTGGAAGGCCATCCTTCAGCGGGTATTAGTTACCTTGTCCATTACCTACTTAATCATAGCTCCGAGTTATTTTTTGACTTATGGAAGCTGATTTTAAATTACGGGCTACAATACGGCCAAGCCACGCTTAGCAAATTACATGGCATGGGAAAACCTTTGCTTTGGGGAAAAATTATACATTTCTATAAAAATATGTTTGATAAAATATTATATTAAGCCTATAAAACAAAATCCATGAGCACATTCTGTGGCCTTTAGGACATACTTGACAATTGACTCAAATCTCCAGCCTCCTCCTAAAAGGGGAGGGATGGAGAGCTTCTATTTGATTCATGTCGGAAGGGGCCACGGTCTGTGGATTTCGATGTCCAGACCAATATGAGGAAAGGCTAGAAGTCCCACTGGTTTTTGTACATGATGCGGTGAATTAATTAGCCCAACAGTCTTGGACTTCACTGGGAGCTGCTATCACGCCCTCGTAGGCAGTGTGTGCTCACGGTCAGGAACGGATTCCTTTACTTTTCTTTAAAGGAGTCCACCGAGGTACCTTGGGACGTGGTGAAAATGACAGCAAGATAAGAAGACAGTGCATGAATGCAGGGCTATTAACTAGGAAGAGACGAGGACCCTTCAGAAGGAAGGTTTTCCATTTGTCTGTCGCTTTGCCAAGCGCTTCCCTGGGCTGTGTCTGTGTCGCTGGAAGGAGTCATTCAGGCCGGTGGAGAAAGCGAAGCTTCCTGCCTCCACAGGCGAGTCTCTATTGTCCTGTCAGGCTGGAGCGTCTCAGGGTCAGCCACCACGAGCTCTGACCTCCGGGTGCATGTCCCTGCTGAACAGGAATGAGGTCACCGGGCCGCTCACGTGGTGCCATTGTTGGCCGGGGCTGCGACCAGCCAACTGTGGCCGGGGACACACAAGGCTCAGGAACGCGGGGGGCTCTGGGGTTCCCTGATGAATCTTGTAAGGCGGCCAGGTGTCCAGCTGAAAAGCCTGCAAAATCTTTCTTTAAAAAAACCAATGTTTTAATTTGAAGATATTAATTGCATGGACATGATTTGACTCTGTGATTTATAACCCGGCCAGAATTCCGCAGGCTTTCCCTCCACAGGCGAGGCTGCCAGTTTCCCTTTTGTATACCTATCATTTCCCATTGTTTATCTTCCCTGATTGATGTTCGGGCTCGGGATGTCTTCTATTATGAGATTCATAATTATCACTGGTAATAGAGAAGGCTTCCCTATTATCTTCAGAGAGACGGCCCAAATTATTCATTGTAGCCCACTGGTACCACACGGCAGGAAAATAAGAATTTATTTCCCATCCCAGGCATATGGTAGATAAGAGGATGTATTTATTTCTCCATGTTTCAAAAGGATTAAGCTTTGAAAAAATAAGTATCACTTAGGCTGTCAGTAAGCAGAACTTTATGGTTCTGAGTTTAGGGGGCCTCTCTCGGGCTAAGAATAGCACATCTAAACCCTGGTTTTAAAAAGAGGGAGGGACCAGTGATAGTTTTACTTGGTTAAACAGAACGCTATTTCAACCATTCTATTGGCCGACGAGGCACCCAGCACCACCTTGAACCGCAGCGTTAAATAACGCACCGCTTATTTATAAAAATGTTACTGAATTCCAACAGTCCTTGACCCCTGGCTATTCTGAGAGTACGTTGAATACATCATCTGGGTTTTGCCTAATTACACATAATTAGGAAATGTAATTATGCTTTTCAGTGTTGCTCTGCCATTAGGAACTGAGTGGACAGCTGAAACACTAGGAAGGATTCAGGGCTTCAGAGAAAACAAATTAAAAATGTGAGCCAACCTCTAAAAATAGGGACGGCGCTGAAGGTTAGCAAATCAAACTTATAAAAATTTGCTCTTGGCGCTGGGTAAATATTTGATGCAACAGTTATGCTCGCTGCCTTTGTATTGGGGACTGACTTAATGATACAGCATTTGCATCCATGCTGGGCCGGGAACGGGAATGAATGATTTTGCTCCACAATTACTCTGATTTGCTAACTTTCTCACATATTTATGCCTTTTTTATTTTTACTTCCTCCTTTACGCTGGATTCCCTGCTCTAGCTGAGGAAATGACTCCAATTATTCCATAGCAAAGAGTCACAACATGTGATTCGTGGGTTTGTTGCCTGCGAGAGCTGCTGGTACCCAAAGCTCAGGCAGGTCTCAGCCGCTGAGACAGACATTCACATCTCAGTCAACAGAGGAAGGAGCGCCTGGCTCTGCAAGGCTACAGCACAGCCACCGCAACAATAAACGCGTCCTAAATTTGCTTGGGCATCTGCTGGCTATCAACCAGGCCCTGAACTGGGTGCCTTCGCCACCCCGAAAGCGATGCATTTCACACGTGAGGAAATAGAAAGGTTAAGCAGCTTGAAGGTACGAGTTCGTGAAGGATGTGGAATTGGGAGCCCTTTACATTCTGATCTTAGCTTTCGTGTTTATTGAATTTTCCTCTACTGTTATGGTAGCTGACAGTAATAAAGTAACACACTCCATTAAATGCACTATTTATGGAAACATTTCTTTGGTGCCAAAAAAAATTAAAAAGAGGAATGATTGCCAAAAGCAGAGGCCCACTGTTCGCAGCACTTTTGCTCCTACGGTAAAACAGCCTGTTAAAAACCGCCTCTCCTGTGAGAGGGGCGTGTGTGCACGCACACGTGCATTGAAACATATTAGGTTTCATTCCATATTTCTTTTTGTCTTGTTGGGTAAAAACAGTCTTTTAAGTTCATCTTTACCCCTCCTTGTATTTTATAGACAACTCTTCCAATAACGTTAGATCCTGTTCAACCCATTCCCAGCTTTGGCTTCCTCCTCCTCTTCCTTTCCCTCCTCCTCCTCCTCCTCCTCCTCCTCCTCCTCCTCCTCAACTCCTGCATTGCTGAGTCTGTCTAGAATAAACTCCCTTGGATTATTTTATAAACCACAATGCTGCTCGCTGCAATCTCAGATTAAACGTACTTCTCCTTGGCACCTTGAAGGGGAGATGCTGATTACGACTTGATTTTATAATGTCACTCTTATATCCCTTCTTCCCAAGAGAAGAGCTGGGTCTCCCACATGTCTGCAGGCCCTGCCTGGTGGTTAATTAGATCAGTGCCACTCAAGCCCAGCAACCCAAGACCCTCATTTTGAAAGAAATATTTTATAACTCCTTATTAAGGTCCTGAAATGAAATTCACAAATAGCGTCACCGACCCCCACACAAAATGAATAAAAATTAATATCATGTCCTAACCATAAAAGAAAAAAGAAAAAATAATTGATGAAATTATATGCATTTTCAAAGTTAACTTCTTGGACAAGATCACACCAGAAGCACATAATGAAACAGTTGTGTGTTTGCACCTACTTGCAGGCTTGGGTTTGAGAGACATAAATCAAAATTCTCCAGAATTCTGTTGATGTATTCTCTTTATATTTGGCAGCTTGAAGTAAAGGCTAAGTAACTTTTTATATAGACATAATATTGTATTGGTAAACCAGCTCTCTGGAAATAAACCTATACATGTGCACGCGCGCGCGCACACACACACACCCTGATTTACAACACTTGCCAGTTTCCACTCTGTAAATACCCTCACCATGGTCAACCTCAGGCTACCAGGATGACATCATGGAATGCAGAATTGGGAAGAAATTGGCAAAATCTACTCATGTAAGTTGGAAAGAGGCAGCTTCCGTGTGCCACATTTAATCACCATGAGTATAACAGCTACAAATGCAGACAGGACACATGTTATGGTGACTCAACTACTATGAGACACAGCATGAATTTTCAAGATGGCAAACAAATCTTCATCAAGTTTTGAGCCAAACACAGTACAATCTTCCCTTGGTTTAGAAGGTCCTTACATTTCTAGGAGATTCCGTACACATTGTGTTTCTGGGCAAGGCAGAGTGAATGCTGAGCTCAGATCATTGCAAACAGGTTTTTCATGTACATGTGCATAAGTTATAAGGATGTGGACAATTTTTCATTGCATTAGACTGTATAAAGAATCACAGGGTAGATTTATGGACACTAAGCACTAAATGCCAGAGACCACCAAAAACATCTCCTCAAATCTCCAAAAGTTTCCCTAGTAGACATGCTACATCTAGACCTTTGCTACTCCAAGTGTGGTTTTTGGACCAGCAATACAGGCATCACCTGGGAGCTCATTAGTTTGTAAGAAACACAGACTCTCAGAGCCCACCCAGACCTACTAAACCAAAAGCCAAATTCAACAAGGCACTGAGATTCTGGGTGATTCATAGGCACAGTACAGATGGGGAAGCACTGGGTTAGATAGTGAACTTTAACACTGACCAACTGATTGTGCAGGAATCCTACTTAATGCCAATATAAGCAATGCAAAATAAACCACTGGCTCTGTAGAAAAACTAAGTGATAAGACTTACCAGGTGGGTACTCCGTCATACCATCATCCCTCTTCATTATCACCATACTGCACAGCCATGAGCTCTTTTGCATTGAATGTTTGGAGGACTACTGAATTAGTCAACCAAAGACACATTGAGTCATTACTATGGGTTATGCCTTATGCCTTTTCTCACCTAATCTCCACAACAATCTATCTTTAAAATAAGAACAGGAGATGAGAAAAGCAAAACACAGAGACATTTAAGACCTCCTTCAGTGTCATAGTGTTTGGAATTTGTAGTCAGGATTAGCAATGGTAATTATTTTATATTAAGAAAAATTATTCTATGAGCATACAATGAGGGTCAGCTGGAAGGCCCTGTAGATAGATAATAGGACCCTTCCATCCCATAATGATGACAACTAACTCTTGCACACATCTGTGTATTTGCAAAGCACGTTCACATGTGTCAACTAATTTGAATTTCCAAACAGCCAGTAACTTATTTACTGAAAAATAATGAAACTGAGGCTCAGAAAGGTAAGGGAATAAAGGATGAGAAAAATGCAAAAGGATAAAGACCAAGAGAGAATCTTAAAAGCAGCAAGAGAAAAGCAGTTAGTTGCCTACAAGGGAGCTCCCATAACACTCACAGCTGATTTCAACAGAAACTTTGCAGGCCAGAAGGAATCGGTAAGAAATATTAAAAGTGATAAAAAGCAAGGACTTACAACAAAGATTACGCTACCCATTAAAGCTATCACTTAGAATCAAAGGACATGTAAAGAGCTTTCCACACAAGAAAAAGTGGTATTACATGAAATGTTATAGGCTCTTCTTTAAGAAGAAGAGCCCTGACCAGCGTGGCTCTGTGGTTAGAGTGTTGGCCTGGGCACTGAAGCGTTGTGGGTTTGATTTCCTGTCAATGACATGTACCTGGGTTGCAAGTTTGATCTCCAGCCCAGTCAGGGTGTGTGCAGGAGGCAAACAATTGATGTGTGTGTCTCTCTCTCTAAAAAAAAAAAAAAAAAAAAGGAAAAAAATCCTTAGGTGAGGATTAACAACAACAAAAAGATACAAAATATGAATAATAAAATGGCAATAAACACACATCTATCAACAATTGAATCTGAAAAACGAAATAAACAGACTCATAGCTACAGAGAACATTTTGATGTTTGCCAGATGGGAGGGGGTTAGGGGGATTGGTGAAAAAAGTGAAGGGACGAAGAAGTACAAATTGGTAGTAACAGAATAGTTACGGGGATGTAAAGTACATCATAGAGAATATAGTCAACAATATTCTAATAACCGTGTATGGTGTCAGATAGATCCGAGATTTATTAGGATGATCGTTTAGTAAGCTATATAATGTCTAATCACTGGGGTGTACAACAGAAACGAAAATAATATTGTATGTCAACTGTTATTGAAAAATAAAAAATAATTAAAAAGAAAAAGAAAAATGAAGTTGCCCAAGTCACTCAGCTAATAAGAGGGAACAATAGAAAGAACATCATTTAGGTTTTCTGCTCTTACTTGACTTGAGGCTTAGCTAGTGCCTGGGGTTGGGAAGTCATTCCCAACAGCCTGGAAGCAAAGGCACTTGGGGAAATGATCTCAGGGGCACTGTGGTGGGGCTGGGAGGGTATTGGGATCTGGGTTTCTCAAGATGGCCCTCCACCTTTTCCTCAACCCCATTTTTTTGTTCCCAACCAAGCATGCCATTTGGGAGGAATATCAACCAGGGATGTAGATTACATATCAAATAAACTGTCCCCTCACCCAACCTAACCTTATTCTTCCCCTTCTTCCCCCGCTATAACTGCGATAACGCAGAGAAATTAAAATTAGAAAATAAACATGTACTGACAATTGGGGATGCAGCTTAATTAACAGCCATAAGTAATATTCATTGCAAAACCTTAGCACCTATTAGCAGGAGGGGAGGGGAGTTGCAGCTTCCCACACAAAATGCATGCATTTCCTTGCAGAGCTCCTTGGTGGGGAGCACCCTGCCGTCTTTCCATCTCAATCAATGCCAAACCTGAAGGTTTAAGCCGAGTCTTCAGGCCTCTGAAGATGTAAAGGTAAGATGTTACCAAGCCAGGAGACTGACAAGGTGTAACTACATTTAAAAACCTTTCCATTTGATACGTGTGAGGGGAGGAGGGAGGGCAGAGGCTAGGGTTGGGGTGGGAGTGGGGAGAGAGGAGAGAGGGAGGGAGGGAAGGAGGGAGAGACCAAAAGACAAAAGGTGAGTCTCTCTGAGTGGAAGGCTCACAGTGGCTTAAATTTTCTCCTTGGTGAATGTTTCCCATGTTTTATAATTAAACTTTTATAGAGTCCCTGCAGTTGTATAAAATAACACAGACACGATCCCAGACATCCTAAACCCAGTGTCCCACCATGGTGCTATCTCACAAAACTATGGTACAGTGTCACAGCCAGGAACCTGGCATTGCTGCAGTCCAGACGGCCTGTGCCTCTCCCCACCAAACCCCTCCCGGGGCCCTTCCTGGCCTCCCAAACTTCCCTCCCAACCCTGCCCTCCTGAGTCCCCGATCTAGCTTCATGTCTATGAATTAGTCCTTTCAAGAATGTTATGTAAATAAAATCATATAGTTTGTAGCCTTTGGGGATTGTCTCTTTTTCATTCTTCCGTATTTCTTTTGAAGCCAAAGGAAATATTCTAAGTGTGTGTGTGTGTGTGTGTGTGTGTGTGTGTGTAAAGCCTCACTATTTTAAGATTCACTTGTGTCTTGAGTGGTCTCTACCATTTCATCTAGGAATGGCTAAAGCTTCCTCTCCTCCTGAGATGTGCTTGACCCTCTGGGTGTAAGGAGTGTTTCCGCCGCTGGGTTTTTGTCACTGCGCAGTGTGGTGGCTGAACTGGCCTCCTACCTTTCCAGTGACCCTTGGACTTGCCTCCTGGCAATGACCAAGCACATCCTCAGCTCCCTGCGTTGCTTTCCTTTGCTTCTCCAGCCTCCACAGAACGTGAAGGGCTGTCTTCCAAAGCACAGCTTGAGGGAGTCGGACAAGGAGTCTCCCCAGCCCCATGACCCCCAAACAGAGCTCCTGGCTTCTAATTTTGCCAGTTGTTCTCCAAAGTAGAATATGGTGTAGCCAAAAGACCTTTGGTGTCCCATGGAGTGAACTTTCCCACTCAGTACTTTTGGCCATTTTGGGTGTCTGAGACTCAGTTTTTCCACCTGTAAAATGGGACAAGAACACTTGCCTTTATATTTATGACTACATCTATGTGGAGTGATTATGAATATTGGTAACACTCATAACACTGTGCCTGCATATGTGAGATGCCCCAGCAGCACATGTGGTTATTATTACTGCAGATGAAGCAAGATCATAGATATAAATTCACCTTGGGAATTCACTTTAGTTCCTAGTCACTCAACCTCCTTCTCTCCTTCTTTCTCGGTATGCAGTATAAACTACTCACTCCCCCCAAGAAATGGTTTCTGGACAAGAACCATGGAGACACCTCCCTAAGTGGTCTGTATGAAATCTCCAATCTTGCACTGTTGGGGGGAAAATGCGTCTCCCTCCTGAGAAGAGAAGCAAGTTGCTGGCGGGGATCAGGAAATAAAGGTGGCCCCGTGCGCTTCTCCAAGTGTTGGAGCGAATGGAAATGAAACTGGCGTTGAAAGGTAATCTCCACGAACCATGGTAAGAGCAGGTGACATCCTGCACTGCTGAGGTCTTGGGGTTCAGCTTAGCGGTTATAATAAAAGCCATTTATATACAGTGAACCAACTTTTGAGTTTCCACATGCCTGCTGGGTTTTCTTTTTCCTTCGCCTTCCTCTTCTCCCTGCTCCTTAAGAAGCAAAGAGCAACCTGCGATTCTCAAACGTCTCCTTCATGTCATCTGGCCTCTGGTTTCAGTGTGTGGGATGCAGAAGCAGCTTCTCTGTTCTAGAGGACAACCTCCACCCTCCCCGTTCTCTCTCCTGTGCCCCTCCCTTTCCATCTTTCATCTCTTTCTGCTAAACTCTGAATCTGGAATGAAATGTTCTTGGCAAGGGCCCAAACGCCTGGCTCCTTAAGCTAAGACATTCTATACATCTTAGTGCCGTGCTCGGGAGTCCAGACCACGGGGACTTCGGGTGTACAGAATAATTAAGGAGACCTGAATTTAGATCAGAAACCTTGGGTTCCAGCCTCATCTCTGCCACTCACCAGCTCCCTGGTCTCAGGCTAGCACCTTCGAAGTCCTGCACCTCACACCCTGCACATGGCAAGAGGCCCAATGCCTCCCACCTCGGGCTGTCGCGAGGACTACACGAGGGCTGCGTTTGTAAGGCCCGAGTGCGTGCAGGAGCTCAGGGACTCTACTTTCTTTCCCTTCCGATCGATCTACAGCCATGACTTGTTGAGCATGGCTGGGGCAGAGGTGTTTAAAAGTACCAAGGCAGGATCCCTCTCTACTAGAGTCCGGGAGGCTGTCACTCAGGTGGATCTGTGGTGGTGTGCCACTGTCTAAATTGCAAAATCGATCCCTCTATCTCCGGCCAGGGTCACTGGCTTTGCAAAGTAAATGTTATCTGAGCTCCCACATTTGCCCATTTGAGCTCCCACGTTTGCCCCTGCCAGGTGTCCTCGCGTGGGCCACACCTGCACAACCTTACACGCAGCCCTGCCAGGGTGCCCTTAGTCTCTGCAGAGGGAGAGTCCATTTAGATGTGACACGAATACCCATCATCTGCTCTCGTTCTCAGACCCTCCCAGAGCGGGGCCAGGAGGTTCAGATCTCTTCGTTTTCATGTGTGCGGACAAGGTCACCTTCTCAGCAGATCAATAGAACAATCTGAATGCAGAATCCGCGTGCCGCGGTGTGTTTCGGACTGAGATACATCGAAGGGGGCACGAGTAACGAGGCCTGAAAGACGTGTCAGCTTGGGCAGAGGCGTAATGTCAGGTTTTCTTCTTGTCTGTCGCAAATACATCTGAGGGCATAACCGAGGTCCCTCCCTTCGTGAAAAGTCAGAAACAAAAACCAAGCGTATTGAATTATTGAAGATTTGAATGTTGTCTCTTTTGTTACTAGAAGAGGTCCAAGTGATTTTTCCAGCAATATTTTGGCAAAACATTTTTTTTTTCTTTTCACTTTAGTGTCTCCCATTAGCCCAGTCTAACAACGTCTTTGTGAGGTCAGACTTGTTCGTAGGCAAGTCACCAAACGTCTCTGTTTCTTCTTCTATCACATGCAGTCATCATAACTGGTCTGGCCAGTCGGTCCTCAGTCAGTCTGTGTGTGCAAAATTGTGTGACTATTCCTACGTGCTCTGGTTGTGTGATTTCACAGTGTGTCCAGCATAGATAGCCCAGCCTTCTCCTTCTTCAACACACAACTGTTTCACTAACCTGCTCAAGATGCGTTTATTTTCAAGGATGTCTGACTTGTAAAGTCGTATTTGTTGCTGGCCCCATTCTGGGGGTCTGGTTGTCGATACGCAGGTGTAGACCCTCTGTTTGCTCCCAGGTTGTTCTGCACGTCCCTTAAAATGTTATACCTTAACCGAGTAAAAGCTAGATTGAAATATTAAGAAAAATTTGGCCAGGCAGAGACGTTTTACCAGAATGCTGGTGCTTGTTTTCTAGATAATGAGAAGACTGTTATGATCATGACAATGTTGGATAATGGAAAAAAAAAAAAAAAGAAGAATAGCTTTTGGAATGAGAAATGACATAAATTGGATTCAAATCTATAATTAGCTAAAGTTTCTCAGGCTTCATTTTCACTTTCCTTCTCTGTAAAATGGGCACATGAACAGCAACCTCCAGAACTCCGGGAAGGATCATGTCCTCGAGAGGCCTGGGCCTCAGGTGTAGAAGAGCCTCAGCTCATGGCAGGTTCAAGGCAGGCCCTACGTAAACATGAACAGCCATCATGCTCGCTTGGACCAATGTGGTGTGCATACGTGATTATCATAAATAGTCATTATAATCATGAAAACTAAAGCTTCATGCTGACGTATTACATACTTTTTGGTCCTGGATAACCTAGTCTAATAATTTAATATATGCAAAATATCCAGGTTAGCATTCCTCTTTGGAGTCCTCCTATTCCGTAAGTTTCTTTCTGCAATATACAAAATCTTTAGTCTATTAAGAAGTTGGTGGAGTCCTGGCTCAGTAGCTCAGTTGGTTAGAGTATCATCCTGATATGCCAAGATTGCAGGTTCGATCCCAGGTAAGGGCACGTACAAGAATCAACCAATGAATGTGTAATAACTGGAACAACAAATCAATGCTTCTCTCTCTGTCTTTCTCTCAACTCAATAAAAATAAAAATAAAAAATAAAGAAGTCGGCGGAATGTTCAAGACTCAAACAAGAGTTCCAGAAACCCAGTGTCCACCTGCAACAAACCACCAGACGGTACTTCCCAGTCCTTGACAATGGGGATGTTGCATTTTGGACCCTTGTCGTCTCTGCCAGCCTTCTCAACTTGTTTACAGACCTCCTGAGGATACTCTTTTCTCATTTACCATGTTTCTTTGGGTGGCAACCTGTACACCTCTCAATAAATTTTGGTTTGCCTAGGAGCTGACAAGCCCAGAAAGCTAGATTCAATTTGGGCCAATTTATGAGACACGCGCAGCAGTCCTGGAGACTTTCCTGTAGCTCACTTTATAAATTAACCCTCTTTTTAAATATTCTGCAGACTTAGCACAGGTCGATGGGGACGCGGTCCCAGGTTAGCCTTTTGGGCCTCTCAATGTCTGCTACCACCACACACGGGCCCTGCTCAGCACAGACACTGCCGATGCACGAGATTTATGAGAAGAGGGAAGCGTTTGCATCCTCTTGTTATTCTGGCCACGGCACCATCGGCCTTTCTGGGCCCCGTGACACCAACTCCCAGACTTCCCTGCCCAAGGCACGTGCGGGCCAGACTCTGGGAGGCAGCATTCTGACTCGGCCAGTGGCGTCATTCATTCACTCATTCAAAGGAAATGTTCTGAGTACCCGATATATGCGAGACGAGGCAAGAGCCAGAGGGGTACGAAATGGAATGAGACACAGAACTTGGTGTCAAAGTGCTGATTTTCTGCCCGTACTGTATGATAGGAAAAGTATAGAATTTGTGCGTCAGCAGACCCTGGCTTGAAGGCCACCTCTTCCACTTAGGAGCTGTGTAATTCTGGGTAATTTACCAACCCTCTTAGTTTCCTCGTCTGTAAAATGGGTATAATCATACTCAGTTTCACAGAGGATGTACTGGGGCAACGATGCTCAGTAAATTGCTGGGAAAACTCTACGCACCTTACAGATGTTCAGGACTCTTACACACGTGCTAGTAACACCGGGGTGGGGGTGGGGTGGGGGTGGGCGGGCAGGGAGAAACACATGTGTAATTAATGAACAAAAGAAAAGTTACGGCCCGGCTGGTGTGGCTCAGTGGTTGAGCAGTGACCCCTGCACCAAGAGGTCGCCAGTTCGATTCCTGGTCAGGGCACATGCCCAGGCTGTGGGCCCGATCCCCAGTAGGGGGCGTGCAGGAGGCGGCCAATCCATGTTCTCTCTCACCAATGTCTCTATCTCTCTCTCCCTCTCCTTTCCTCTCTCTCTAAAATCAATAAAAGAAAAAATAAATCAATAAAAAGGGAAGTTATGGAAAATCAGACCCAGGAGCGAAGAGCCTAGTGGGGTTGTAATGGCAAAGTGTCCTTGCTGCATTTGTAGGTACTGCAAACCAACTTTCTCTCTTCACAGTAAAGAAGAACAAGGAGGAAGAAGAAGGAGAGGCAGGGGGAGGAGACGGCAGACTGTTCGATAAAAGAGAAAATCATGGCTCTAGTGGAGGAAGAAGCAGGGTACATGAAGACTGTGCATTGAGGGTTGGTGTTGAGAGAGAATGCTGACCCTGGTTTTTCTATATCCCACCAGTGTTCAGTTGAGGACACTGATGGGGTGGGGGGTGCTTACTGTCCATACTGTCAAAGCAGTGATTCTTCAAGGCATGCTTCTTGCTCTCAGGAGGAAAAATAAACAAATAAAATTGGTGAGTTCCAAAGCCATTTATTAATGATGATAAATGGACGCAGTCTGTCTGTGGAGAGCAACTCCTATCTGATTGAGGGAGTTCAAGGTTCCTTCTCTGAAATCATCTCCTCCATTCTCACCTGCTGAAGAAAGGGTGATAACTTTGCTGACCCCCCCACTTCATGCCTTGGCCAAGGGCTGAACCAGTGAACCCATCAAGAGAGCCAGAGCATACTGAAGTGGAAGGTCATGATGATTTTCAAACATCCTCACAAGTTCTGGGATAACCCCCCTTCAGATAGTGGAGCCGTGTTCCCCTCTCCTTGACTATGGTCTTTAGTAGATTGTTTCCACTGAACAGATGTGTCTGACAGTGGTGACGTCTAAGCCTGCCCTCTGAAAGACACCGTGGCTTCCTCTTTGCTCTTCTTCTGAGACCCTCACTTGGCCAGCTGCCCTGCTGAGGGGATGCTCAAGCAGCCCCAGAGGAGGGGCCCGCATTGTGAGGAACTGAGGCCTCCCACCAAACGCCATGCGCGTACAGCTTACTGCGTGTAAAATTTTCGGCCCACTCAAGCCTGCAGAGACGGCAACCCCGACCAGCAGCTTGACTGCAACGTCAGGAGAAACCCTGAGCCAGAACCACCCATCTAAGATACTCCCTCATTCCTGACCCACAGAAGCGGCAAGATACTAAATACTTACTATTTTTAGCCATTAAGTTTTGAGGTCATCTGTTAGGCAGCAATAGATCATTGCTAAAAAGACCTAGGGAATGAGTCTGTGAATCCAGGGAAAAAAGACCCGTGTCACAGACAGCTATTAAGAAAGCAAGAAAAGAGAAAGGCCCTTCGAGAAACAAAAATGACACAGGGGCCAACAATTTTGGGACCTGCCAATTAGGACTTTTCTCTCCTACCAGCTCCTGTATCTTCTAGGAGCTTCCATTCTAGGGCTTGGCATAGAGTGTACAGATAGGGGTTAACATACACTGAGCACTTATTATGTGCCAGGGATCATGCTTCGTGCTTTATGAGAACGATCTTATTTGGTCATCTCAGCGATCCTACAAATGCAGACAGCGTGAGGATGACTCTCTGATAGATGAGAAAATACTCAAGAAGAGAAAGGTCAAGGTGACCTGCCCAAGGTCTTATACCCAGTAAGCATGCTGCCTGTCCTGGAGAGGTCATCGATGCTGGCACTGTGCGGTTGGGGGTGCGCACCTGGGCTCCCCGTTTGGGTACAGGTGGGCACTCCAAGCCACAGAATAAACTCAGTGTGTCCTCCTCGTGCATCAGTTTTATTCATGGCTAAGCCAATTAAAATGTAATTTTTACTTGTTCATGAACACAGACACTTTGAGTAGATGGCAAGCTTGCCCTGGAGATTTTAAGGTTAACCTTCGAGGCGCGCGGAGGACTGCTTCAGGTGGTAGCTCAGACCTGCAGAAGCACACGTGTCCTCTGTTCAAAGCGCTGGCTAAGACACAGCTTGCGGATACGGAAATGAAGCCTGGACCAGGGAGATGACCTCCAAAGTCACAGAGCTGGGGTCCCCAGCCTCCAAATCCTGGGTGGTTCCCACCTCTGCAGCCCCTGGCACCAGCCAGACTGTGGCAGCTGCAAGGCCTGGGGTGCTTGGGGTGAAGCCCCTGCTGCCGTCATAGACTTCACTCCCAAATATCACATCCTGGCCCTCTCTCCGACAAGAATTGTGAGTAAGGCTGCATCATTAACACCCTCAAAACGAACAGTTTCCAGATACTCTTAAATGTGTTTGCAATGATTGCAATGGTCCTTTTGATAAATAATTGAAGAAGAGGCACCTGACCTGGCGGCTGCAGAAGGTGAGGATGGGGCTGGAGGAGGAGGCAAGGAAGCTTCGCAAAGGACAGAAATAGTCATTTACAGTGGCAAGGAGGTAAGGAACTCTCTGCCTCCCAGGGGGCCCTGAGCTGCTCAGATGTTCCCTCCAATACAAGCTGATGCTGTCCTGCTCGGCCAAATCGACCTGAACAGCCCAGAAATCTGCACGGCCGCACCTGTCAGCCCCAATCGGCACTGCGGAAATTTTGTTAGGAAAATAGATGTACCGAGATTCAATTTTTCGATTGTCTGAAGGCTTAATTTAGTGACCTTGGAGAATATCTCCTAGAGGTAAAAGAAGATGCTGGGGATCTGCCGGGGGGTGGGGGTGGAGGGGAGGCACGGGGCTTCCCTGGTAATGGGTAATTTGTTTACTCTAATTTTCAGGTCTCTTCGGGAAGCCACGAGAATAGTCAGATAAGTGCTACCATTTTCTTAATCTAAAAAAAAGGTGGTGCAAGGAGAGGGGAGGGACAGGGAGATGAGACAGGGAGAAAGGCAGTGCCCCCTCCGTGCTGTGCTACTTTCTTAAGGCAAGTAGACATTAAGATTATATGTATACATATATGTGTGTAAACATATACATATATGTGTGTATACATATACATATATGTGTGTATACATATACATATATGTGTGTATACATATACATATATGTGTGTGTAAACATATACATATATGTGTGTATACATATACATATATGTGTGTGTATACACACACACACACACACATATAGATGACAGTTAGAGACATGTTTATTATAAACTTTTTAACCATACACAAAAGGAGGAAAAATTATATAACCCCATATACTCATCATCTAAGTACAAAAATCACAACGATATTTACACTCCTCCCTCCCGCCCTGCCCTCCTTCCTTTCTCTCTCTCCTTCATCCCTTCTCTCCCCCTCCTTCCTCTTTGGCTGTTATTGCTGCTGCTGTGGCCAATGCTGCCGGAGCCGTTCAGAGCAAGCCCAGACCCCCGTCATTTCACCTCTGCCCGCTGTGTGTGTCAGGTTCTCTGAGAGGCTGGGTCGCTCTGGTGCCAGTTTCGCGCATCCACAAAGCAAGCTGCTCCCAGGGGGAGGGGCCCCGGAACGGGGCGCTCAGATTCTGGCTGCAGCCCTCACTTGCCATGGGATACCCCCACCTCTCGGAGACTCAGCTCCCTCAGGCTGGGGAGGAGAGTAACTCGGAGATCCCTCAGGGGGTTGAATGAGACAAGGTTCCAAATCTCTCCCAATCTGGTACAGGCCCAGGAAATAGTCATTTAAAAAAAAAATTTGTCTTTGTTGATTTTAGAGAGAGAGGAAGGGAGAGGGAGAGAGAGAGAGAGACATTGATGAGAGAGAACATCGATTGGCCGCCTCCTGCACGCCCCCCACTGGGGATCGGGCCCACAACCTGGGCATGTGCCCTGACTGGGAATCGAACAGGCGACCTCTTGGTGTATGGGTCAACGCTCAACCACTGAGCCACACCGGCCGTGCAAAAGAGTCATTTTTTTTTTTTTTCTTTTTTTTTTTTTTATCCTCACCCGAGGATATTTTTTTTTTCCATTTTTTTTTGTACAGATAGAGTGGGAGGGAGAGAGAGGAAGGGAGAGAGAGAGAGAAACATCGACGTGAAGGGACACATCGAGTGGCTGCCACCCGCACGACCAACCAGGGCCGGGGACAAACTGCAACCGAAGTACGTGCCCTTAGCGGGAACCGAACCCGGGTCTCTCCGGACCGCAGGCCGACGCTCTAACCGCTGAGCCAAACCGGCCAGGGCCAAAAGAGTCATTTTTAATTTTGCTACTTGTGCCTCCATGGTGGGGCCTCTAGAAAATCCTCTAGACCACGGCTTAGCAAGTGTTTCCTGTGGAGGGCTACATCGTAACTACTGTCCGCGGGCTGGCTGATCTGTCACAACTGCTCCGTTCTGCTATTGCGGTGCGAAAACAGCCGTAGACCAAAGGCGGACAGTCAGGCACGGCTGTGTTCCCTTCATCATCTATATAAAAACGAGAAGTCGGCTGGATTTGGACTACAGTGTGCTGACCCTTGGTGCAGAACAACTTGGCTCAAGATGTAATCCGTGCATCATGGGCATCGGGACCCCTGCGCTGCTAGTTAAACAGGCAGACTCCCGGGTCCCATTCTGGATTGGCCAAATGTGACAGTCACTGAGAGGAGATCTGAGAAACGGCCTCACGCGATCCTGAAGCGTGAAGTTTGAGAAGCCCTGTTCTAGTCTTTCCTAGAACCCACCTCCCCTCTCCTCCTGTGACTAGCCCAGCCTCAGGTCCGCCTGCTCCAGCCCATGTCCGAGTCTGCATGAAGCCCTGGAGAGCTGCTCCTCCAGCCTTGGAGACCAGACCACACCCCCATGTCCCCACTCCTTGAGCCCCCACGAGCACGGTATCATGCATGGCAGGGGGAAGAGAGCCGCGGGTTTAAATCTCAGCTCTGCAACTCATCGCTCTGTGGCGCTGGCGGGATGCTCACCTCTATGGCTCTCGACTGTCTCATCTACGAAGTGGGGGGAGGGACCACGCGCACATTTCAGGATGAAAGGAAGGCATGTGCACAGGATGCAGGGAACCCTGCTTACGGGACAGAGGCATGAGCATCCGTCTCCATCGCCTGGTCTCAAGTCCCAGACGGCTCATTTGTAAAACAGAAATAATAATAGCACCCGCATTTTAGGGCTGGTGGATTAGAGACAATGAGGATAACAGCAATTAATACGAGATTACTGGCACACACTATAGTGTTAATGAAACGCAGAGTGCGGGGTTTGGTGATAGATTGTATTATGCTTATTATCAATACATGGTAACATTATCTAATAGCACTTGGCACATAGTAGGACCTTAATTAATAAGATGCATTGTTACACATTAAATTATTATATAAAAATTATATAGTAATGACAGTGAAAGGTGCCAGGGCAGGGCTGGGCATGCTGTAGGCACCCAGTAGGCTACAGAGAACAGTTCCAATGACGGTGACCATGTCCGCACCCTGCTCATGGTAGGCGTGGCCTAAACCCAGGTCCCGGGCTTCTCCCTCCTCTCTCACCTGCCTCCTCCACACCCAGGAATGATTTCCTGTCTCGCCTCCCAGCTCCGACCTGGACCCTGGATCAACACTCTTGTCTCTGGAGGCTGCTCTTCTATTGTCATCATCATTGTCACTGTGACAGGGAGCAGGAGCCAGGCCCTGGTGTCCCCAGGCCCCAGGCCCCCGGTGGGGTGTTCAGATTAGATTAGCTGGCAGCCCTCTTTCCTACTGTCACCGCTGCCTCTTGTACTGTTGGCAGGGGTGTCATTAAGGCCTCATGGCCTGAGGAGCTAATAGAGACACCAGGGCTCCAGATGCCAACGCCTGCAGCAATTTGCACCTATTGACACCCAGAAGCTAATTCCCCTTCCTGACCTGACAGTTTCCACTGAAACTCTGTCCCCATCATGTCAGCCAACCCAGCCCCCGACTCGGAGAGACAAATCCGCCCAGAGCCCACTTCTCACAAGGAGGCAGGGGGGGCCTGGCTCCTGTCCTGAAATAACAACATGGGCCCTAGATGTGGTTTCTCTCTGTCCTCTTAGACTTCACCTGCCCGGGTCCTTCCAGCCCTGGGGTCTCCCTGCTGGAAAATGGAGCTAGAGGGGTGTTGGGGGAAAATATAGAGACTAGATGAAGGTCTATGAAATTATGTAGCTGGCCCTGTAGTCACACCACTTTCTCAGTAAGTTGATGCTACTGACCTTTACTATCCCATCTGCAAAATGGGCTTGACCACCATGCTTCCCTATCAGAGGCTGCCCCGGCGTGATTAGTGGAAAGCTCTTCCCACAGAGTCTGACCCAGGGCTAGGACTTAACTGGTATCAGTGCTCACTGTTTTTGAACATCAGCCATTCAGTTTTTCATTTATTTACACTTTCCATGGATGCTAAGTGCTTTGCAGACAAATCTGCTGTAGCCCCACAGAGAGGCAGGCTGGGGTCCTGGGGAGGATGGCAGTTTCGTGACCAGACGACCGTGGGGTCACATCCCCTGACAAAGCCATTGACCACGAGCTCGCTCTCTGCTTCCCTTCCCCATCTATAAAATGGTAGGGAAATCACTTGAACTTGGCTAGCTAGTCTTAAAGAGGGAGGAAGTAAGGTATCTAGAAAACAGCTCCGTGTCTGCCGATAGTGAGAGCTCCATGATTCTACTTAAAGACAAAAGGAGTCTGAGGCAGAAGAGGAAAAATGAAGTCAAGGAGTTCCTTGAAAAGCATGTGTTTTTGTGTATTTCCTATCCGCATGCTCCCAGCCTTCCTCAAATGTGCCGCTTGGCAGGGATAGAGGCAAACATATACATAAACAACACCAGGGGCTGACGCTGAGCCCTAGGTGATGCCTTTATTCAACATCTGTCTAAGGAATGGGCTATCTCTAGAATGATGCATGTGATTACGTGGACAGGTGAGCCGTCGCCTTCCGTGGTCCCCCGAGATGTGGGTCACTGTGGCGGACATGCAGGCAACGGGGCTTCCCCTGCACCCTTCTGCTTTCGGAAGCATCTGCCTCCGGCTTTAATGTGGAATGGTGGGGAGGGTGGGATTCTTACCTCCTCATTCACACAGGCCCCTGATACAATAATGCGATCATCAGGCCCCTCTCCTGCCTCAGCCCCCACTGCCCAGCCGGCCCAGCTGCAGAATGCCCACATCTGCCGGCACCATTAAGGCATTTCTATACAGCGCCGACCAAGGGCTGACCCTGTGACCATTTCTACCATTAGATTTGAATGACCTCAGCAGCAGGGCTGAAAGGCCGGAGTATTAATTCACAGAACCACAAGCTCAATTTAAGATTTAATTTGAGATAACGAAGAGCTACTGAAAGTGTATTCAAACTTCTAAGCAGGCAATAAAAGGCCTTTCCCTGTTTTTCAAGTTGAATATGAATCCAATATTGCTTTAACAGAATTTTTGTCACAAATTTACAAACAACACGGAAGCCTCTTCTCTCTTTCTCCAGTTCCTATTGCTTCCCCCAGGCCCCCTGAGATGTTCCTTGTCGGTCACCACCACCCCCTTTCCTTCCTAATTTACAAATGGCTGCCCTTTAGGGATTACTTTGCCGTCGGATTACATCCTTGAAGAGAAAGCAGGCGTCCTTCGGATCCCACCTTGCACAGGCTGTGTCTGTCCGGCAGGGGTGTCCTGCAGAAAGCGTGGCCCTGAGCCGGAGTTTATGATGTGCTCTAGGAGGGAAGCGATGGGAGGATCCTGGACAAGGGGCCACCCGTCTGGGAACCTGCGCTTCTCGGTTCTGGTCGGCGTCTAGACTGCGAAGATTTTCTTTCCAACATATTTAAAAGCCTAGCTGGAGATGGAAATTTCAGTTGCTTCAAGTAGATTTCAAGACACCAAGGAGTTTATTTCAGTATTTAAAATTCTAGCAGGAGATGGAAATGGTCCTCCGAGGACTCAGAAGCCTGAATCTTGGATGGGATTTAAAGAGTCACCACCTTGCCCTGGCCGGTTTGGCTCAGCGGTTAGAGCGTCGGCCTGCGGTCCCGAGAGACCCGGGTTCGGTTCCCGCTAAGGGCGCGTACCTCGGTTGCAGTTTGTCCCCGGCCCTGGTTGGTTGTGCGGGTGGCAGCCACTCGATGTGTCCCTTCACGTCGATGTTTCTCTCTCTCTCTCTCCCTCCCTCTCTATCTGAACAAAAAATGTCCTCGGGTGAGGAACAAAAATAAAAAAAATAAAAAAAATAAAGAGTCACCACCTTGTGTCGGGCACAGCTCTGGTACTCTGCATTTTCTCTTTAAAAAAACCACAAATTTTTTTTAAATTGATTTGAGAGAAAGGAAGGGAGAGGGAGAGAGACAGAAACATCGATAGAGAGAACATCGATCGGCCGCCTCCTGCACGCCCCCCACTGGGGATCAGGCCCACAACCTGGGCACATACCCTGACCGGGAATCGAACCGGCGACCTCTTGATGCTCAACCACTGAGCCACACTGGCCGGACTCCTTGCATTTTCTCAAAGACTCAGTCCCAGGTTTAGAAACAGAGAAACGTGGTAAATCCTTGCCAAGCCACGTATCTACCCTCACCTCTTCCTCGTAGGTGAACTGCTACGCACCTCAGTGCTTCCCGAAAGCAACCCTCAAAGTCACGAACGTTATCAACATGCGGGTGTAAAGAAACGCTCGGTCACCTGAGCTTGACCCCGTGACCCCGTGGGAAACGTACCGCCCTCCTGAGAACCGCACTGCCACAGGCGGATCTCCAGCAGGATCATACCAATGTGCCAAGGCAGGGAGCACGGCGTTCCACAGTCCTGCAGCTTGTTGACTGTGTTTGTCTTTGGGTTTTCAGAACGAGAAGCCTTGGGGTGGGCGGGTGGAAGGAGGGCACCCTGAAGCTCCGGTAGCCAGTCCGTCTGTCCTTCCGCTCATCGGGGAGAGAGGAGGCTTACGACAGGGAAGGGGCGAGTGGATGTTAAAGCCTGGGTCCTGACACGTGGAGCCCGTGAGGAGAAGGCTTCAGAGACACGGCCCACGTGCGTGCAGAGCAGTGGGGCGCGCGGAAGTACTCCCCCAAGTTCATGCTCACCCGGGCCCTCAGCACGTGACTTTATTCGGGAATTGGGTCTTTGCAGAGGTAGCTAAGATAAGGATCAAGATGAGAAGATACTGGATTAAGGTGGGACCCAAATCCACTGACTGGTGTCATTAGAAGAGACTGGAAGGACGCAGGGACGCAGACACGAAGGTGAGGGGAGAATGGAGGCGAAGGTTGGAGGCCGTGCCCACAAGCCGAGGAGGGCTGAGCGCTGGCGGCGACCACCAGCAGCCAGGCGAGGAGCCAGCGACGGCTGCTCGCTCAGGCTCCAGAAGGCACCGACCCTACCATACCTTGTTTTTGGACTTCTGGCCTCCTGACCTGTGAGGGTCCATTTCTGTTGGTTTACAACAAGTCTGTGGTAGGTTGTTATGGCAGCCCCAAGGAACCCACTCGGCGGGATGGTTTATGTTCAAACACACGGCACTTTCTTAAGATAAGGCCTGGTATTTTTATTTTCATGGAGGTTCTCGGCATTTCTTGGGGTGCAGAATACACTAATCCTGAGTCTTCCTCACTGATTCCCCCCCCCCAAAAAAAAACTTCCTGGATTGTCTTCGTAGTCAATGGTCACCTTTACTAATAAGAAGGGGCCAAGCAGAACTTTTCAGATCACCTGTTTGGCACTTTTTTTTTAAGGATGGAAAAGTGATTTCAAAACACCCAGGTGTCCCCAAGCAATGCCCTTGCATCTTATCTGATTCCATCATTATTTCCAGTGCTGAGGGTTTGTGGCCCTCAGGCATGTTGGGGTCGCTGAAGACAATTAATGATATAGAGACACTGGGGTTAACTGGATCATTTCGTATAACAGCTCGCCTGCTGAGCTTGGCTCATGTCTCCCCAGGGTCGGAGAAAGCTGGGAAGGTGCAGGAGGAGCGAGGCGAACCTGGGGAGGCCGAGGAGAGGGTGTTTGTTAGGGACTGAGCGGGTGCAGGCTACGGGCCGAGTACACTGCTAAGCCCTTCTCCACTCTGACTGTCACCTGCTTTTCACAAACCTCCATTCTAGAGCTGAGCCCACTAAGGAATAAGAGATGATGTGACTGGGCCAGAAACAGTCAACTAAGGAAGCAGATGCCAGCCTAGGCTTCCTGAGTCTGCTTCGTCCTTCTGTCCGTGCTCATGGATTCCTGCCAATATTCCCGCTTAGGCTTAAGCAACCTTTGGCATGAAGTAGCACTGGCTCCATTTTCGAGAAGAAACAAAGGCCCCGGACAGTTGAGTTGGCTGCAAAGCTAGTTACATGGTCGACATAACACTCAAACCCAGGTCTGCCTGGTTTCAGGGCTGCCTCCCCTCCTTCAGGGCCTGAATCATCAGGGGCTGCAGAGGGGCTCCTTCCAACCCTCAGCCAGAGAGGAGAGCTTTGAGTGCTGTAGGGGGTGGGGTGGGGTAGAGGAGAGCTTGGGGCGCCAGCAGGGATGTGTCCATGTTGGAAAGGAGGGGCCGCTGGGGTGGCTCAGATCTCCCATCCAGGAAGGCATGTGGCCTTCGGATGTCAACCTCTGCGAGAATGCCTGCCCTGCAGAGAGTCACATCCTTCCTGGGGCCATCCACCCGGTGACGAGTCAGGAAGAGGTGCAGAGGCCTGGGCGCATTAACCCAAGGGGGGCTGACACTCTGCCGGGCCCTTCCAGCCCCCTCCGAGGCTGAGACCCTTGCCCAGCTGCATCCCAGCCCAACTTCTCCCTCTGGCCAGGCCAGCTTCATCCCCAGGTGTGGATCCTGAGGAAAGTTCTGCAGGATAAACATCCTCTCCGAGTTGGCTCCTTGGAAAACCCACATGAGGTTTCTCATTTCTAAAGAAAACTAGGATGGCTTAACCTTTCCCTGGGACAATCCGACTGACTGCCCGGAGACCTTTTTCACCTGCGTCAGAGAGCGAAGAGGCATGGCCCGGAGGAACACCGTGGGGGACCGGAGAACTTCCTGGGGGTTTTAGGAGGAAGCTGGGAGAGCACAGCGGTCCTCTAAGTGGGACCCGTGTGCCTACACATGAAAGCCTCATCCCTACGTCCACAAGGGCAGGACTTAACAGGGGCTAAACTTGAACTTCTTTGTTGACATAATTAGTGTTGGCTCCGTGTAAGAGGCTTTGTGGCCAACTTGGCATGCGTTTGTACGTTTTGATTGGCAAATTTGAAGCAAAGTTCAGCCAAGTTCTATATCTATTTTGTACTGTGCCTTCTCCGCATCTAAAAGAGCCACCTCTTCTGATAGATGTTCACTTTTATGGTTGTTGATAGCTGAAGACGTTCGCTCTTTAAGTGGACAAATGCTTCTGGCAGGCCAGGCTGTGCTCGGAGGACGAGAAATGCCTTTGGGTTCCTCCGAAAATTAATGTAATAAGATGCATTAATCAGAATTCTATCAAGTCTACACACTTGGCCTGGGTTTACGAGGCAATACTTTGAAATTGCAGTTGGCTAAGCTTCCCTATTCTTTGCGAATCAGAGTGGGAAGGAAAAATGGAACAGAGCTCATGTTTAAGAAAAACTGGCAACAGGAAAAAGGTTTAAGCAACTCTGAATTCCTCAGCTCCACTAGGGGCTGCAGATTGGACGATGTGACCTTTGCGTTTCTCTTTTAAATTTTTTTAAATTTATTTTTAATGATTTAATTAATTTAGAGAGAGAGAGAGAAACATCGATGTGAGAGAGAAACATCCACCTGCTGCCTTCTGCACGCCCCCTGCTGGGGATCAAGCCTGAAGCCAGGCATGTGGTCTGACCAGTTCATGGGACGACAACGCTCCATCCACTGAGCCACCAGGGCTGGGCATTGACCTCTGCATTTCTGAAGTGACTGCAGACGGGATCACGAACAGCTGGTCAGACCCCAAGCCAGCTCAGGACCGGTCTGTGCAATGGCTGGGGCCCAAGTGATGTCCTTGTTTGCTTCTCACTAAGATAACGTACTGCAGGGCTTGTGATGGAATCTTGGCTACTTCTTACCTTCAGACGTCGGTAACCAGGTGATGAGAAATCTGCAAGCGGAAGCAGATGACCTAGATGAGCATGCTGGCACCGTGCGACTTCTGACTTAAAGATGACCTTCTCAGGAAACCGAACATGGCACTACGAAGTCGCCGCCGGTTTCTCCGCGGCGACGGCACAGTTTCAGACGGCACTCTGCATTTCGAAGTCGCCCAGCGGTGCCCTGAACGCTGTACTGCGTCTGGCTGTCTTTTACTGTCACAGAGCTGCATCTGTATTTACTATTATAACTCAGGACCCTAGAGATGCATATTTTTTAAAGACAAAGGGCCAGGCTTTTGTGGAAACATTTTCCCCCCTTGTATCAAAAAAAAAAAAAAGCGGCTCCTGGTTGTCTGGTAGACTTCAGTAATTGGCAGGATTTTGAGTAAGCTCTTTTAAGAGCCCTCCGTTTCTATTTTCACATTAAACACACTTGCAATATCTATTAAAAGCACAAATACGGAGGCACACACCGAGACTATCAATGAGCTTACATCTGGAGTCCTTGATATATCAGGAAAAATCAAGTGAGCGTTCTTGTAGTTGTATTTCTTGGGAACTCGGAGGTGGGAGGACCCAGCCAGTGTCCCACATTTTACATCTATTCTGTAGCCGAGGGTTAATCTAAAGGGGTCAAGTTCAGGATTTGATTAAAACTACAAACACTGGGTTCTGCCTTCATTTCCAGGAGTGTTTCCATGAAAGCCTGGGGTATTCCACAGGGGGAAGGCAGGACACATACATGGATATTTCTGCCGTGTTCTGGCTGGGACCCCGTGGCCTCACAATTCTAGGATGATTGAGCAATATCCCAGGAAGGACACGCAAGGTCGCCAGAGGACTTGGGAACATCTGGGAGAGAGCAGGGTCAGTGAGTGGGCTGGGGAGAGAGCCTCCAGGCCCTGAAGGGATCTTCAAAATCATTCTCAAGGTTACGTTCGGGCGCCGGCACAGCCAGATGTGAGCACGGACTTGTAGGCGGCTGAGCGGCAGGATGAGGGTCATTTAAACACGGGCAGAGAGGTCTGCCTGCAGCTGCCCTTGGCCTCAGACTGACAGTTGCACATCTAGCTTTTCAACTCTTTTCCAGATTTCTTTAAACGCACAGGAAAATAGAGAGACGGAAACCCAAGGGAAAGAAACGGAGCCACAACTCGGCGGAAGTCTCTCAGAACCTCCCTCCACCCATGAAACCCAGAAATACGTGTTTTGGAGGAAAGTGGATGCATCGGGCAAGGAGATGGTCATGGTCTGAGATTTCAAACCGTATCTATTGGTCAGGATCCGGGCAAGATACAGATGGCGCACTCTGAATGGGTCACTTGAGGAGCTTTTAATAAAGGCACTGTTTGCAGAGGTCACTGCAGGGTCTGCGGAAGCCAGGTTTAGTGCAGTTGAGCTATGCACCCGTGGGGCGAGCTCCCCACCCTTGACAGCGGACCAGAGGGAACTTTCTACAGAGCGAGCCTGCCAACCCACGCGCTGCAGGGAGCAAGCCCGGGACTGAGCAGCCGAACCTTGCTTTGTTCCGAATTCCTCTCCGTGCCCAGTAGTGCCACGTCTGACCTGAGGCTGAGAGGGCGAGGGGCCCACTGAGGTCAGCCTCCTGGGGCCCTGGGGCAGGGCAGGAAGGGTCTGGAGGGGACAAGATAAGCAGTGTCACAGGCCAGTGAGAACTGAAGTGGGCAAGGGCCTGGCCATGCTTCCCCGACTTCCACCCAGAGCCCTTGGCTGCGGGGTTTCACAGACTGGTGTCCACACTGGTGCTACCTGGAGGTAGAGTTCTTCTCCCAGCAGGATCTGATTCGGAAAATACTGGCCTGATGCTTTCTCCGGAACCTTCCAGGTCTGTGGTGTGCGATTGGCTGTGGTTTGTGGGGTGCACAGCTCGAGATCCCCTTTGCCAGCAAAGCGCATCAGCACTTTCTCCCTTCATGGCTGCAACCCCTTCTGCTTTGTGCACATACGTGGAAAAGCCAACATTTTGAAATGTAGGTTGGTTTAAAATTTTTTTTCACGAGAGGCCACATCTTGGTAGCTTTATTTGACAGTGTAACATAGGGGATCTAAGGATCCAAAAATAAATAAATTAAATCTTTCAGAAAGAAACAAACAAAAAACACAGCTTCTTCAAATTAAAATGGAAAAAATGCTTATTTGTTTCAAGATTTCCAGGGCAAAGGAGGCATTTCAACACGAGGATGAAAAGGAGGAAGAGGACCAGGGGAATCAAACACCAGAAGGGTGAAGAATGATTGCCTCAAAGACACGCGAAGTGGAGGCACATTTTGCCAAAATTCTCTAATAAAAAAGAACTGGAATGGCCCTGGCTGGTTTGGCTCAGTGGGTAGAGCGTCGGCGCGCGGACCAAAGAGCCGCGGGTTCGATTCCAGCCAAGGGCACGTACCTCGGTTGTAGTTCAGTCTCCGGCCCTGGTCCGGTGGTGTGGGAGGCAACCAGTCAGTGTCTCAGTCACATTGATCTCTCTCTCTCTCTCTCTCTCTCTTTCCCTCTTTCCCTCCTTCCCACTCTATCTGAAGATAAATGAAAAAATATCCTCAGGTGCGGCTGAGAAAAAGAAAAAAGAAAAAGAACTGGAATGTCTTCCCAGGAACTGGGTCCACTGGCTGGCAGGGCACAGCCCGCCAAGCTGGGTCATGTCCTGTGAGGGCACTCTGCTGGGCAGAAGACTCAGGCCAGTGTGCCAGGGTGGTGTTACCAAACGCAGCTATTAGAGCGAGAAGAGCAAAGGAAACCTCGGGAAAGCGTCCTCAAGCAAGGGAGACCCCAAACAGCCCGTGACGGGGTGCGGCAGGCCCGCTCGGGAGGGCTGGAGCGGCCCCTCCTCTCCTAATATAGATTAATGACTTGCTGGAGCAAGCCGCTACAAACTTGCCAAATGTGCTGACCGCCTGAAATTAGCAAAGGTGGTGACTAAGGAAGGAAGGGAAAAAAATAAATAAAATAAAATGAGCCGAGTCTGAATGTGCCTCACTCACCCTGCTGACATATGACAAACAAAATTAACAGCGACAACGAGAAAGCAACAGGTATTAGGTAGTAGAAAACAAACTAATATAAATATGATTGATCTCCAAGGAGGCCTTCTGCTGTGGGGAAGACCTTGGGATTACAACAGACACACATGCTCACCCTGCACCCCCCCCACCCCCCCCAGAGCCAAGCCAAGCACAGCACAGTGATATGGGCATAATTATATCTCCTTTAACCAGGACAAACTGTGTTGTCCCGGAAATTAGAATAGATTAGCCTGGACGGTGGCAAAACCCAGCTCAAGTATCACAGTCCTCTGGTCACCTTATAAACATGTTCTTAATCTAGCACTTGAAAGGTATTAGGGAGAGCGGGGAGGCTGACTCTCCCACTGAAAAGCCTGCGTGTTCTTTAAAGGTCTATAAATATCCAGTTGAGGAGGCCAGAAAGAGAAAACGAAAGGGAAAAAATTTAATGAAAAGTTATTTAGGGGCTGAAATGCCTTTGTGAGGTAAATGAGTCTGTGGCAGCGAAATAGCATGGCTCAGAGGCACGTTAAAGGTAAATTTAAGCAGCAGGATCATTTTCTCTCTGAAAAATCTATCCGCTAATTATGGGGGGGGGGGGAGATGTGCGTGCCAATTGCAACAACAACAACAACGAAAACCCAAGCAAAACACAACGATCTCACTGTTCTTTTACAACACGGTGGGAATAATAGAATTTAGCAGGAATGGAAAAGAAAAGAAGGGAGGGGAAGGAAGAAGAAGTAGCAAGTGCAGTGGACACACAATTGCCAGTTTCTAAACAGCATTCTAGGGACACGAGCGTCCTGGCGAATATAATTCCCCAAAGTGGAGACTCCCACCCAGGGGATCCATGAATCAAGAGCGGACAGAGGATCATGGGTTAATCGGCCATTTCAGAATTCTTTACGAATATGGACCTGAACGTGTACATTTGTGAGCATGTGTGTGCACACGGGTGTGTCTCGGCATGTCACCACTTGTCCCAGACTGGGAATCACCGGAGTCCCCTCTGACTTCTCGATCAGGTGTTCGCATGGATTCCTCTGAAATGCGGGAGAAGCCACGTCTTCACACCAGCTCACTGCCTGCCTGTCCCTTTCTTTGTCCACCTCTGAAACACGGACCAAGTGACTGAAAATCAGGAATGGTGCCTCCATGTCCCCCAGGTTCACCAAACAGACCGTGGCGTCAGAAGCCTGTGCCGCGCCCGCGAGGTCTCCCAGGCGTCTGGACGGAGCCCCCCGGGCTGCACCTCCGCTCCCCTGGCTTTATGACAACATGACGGAGCGCTTGTCTTTTTACATCTTGGGTTGTCATTCGTCTTTTCCTATGTCGTTTTTTTTTTTCCTCTTGCATAAGATGATTTGTCTCCGAGAAAGTCTTAATATAGTTATTTCTTCAGAAGACAGCGAATCTGGTTTATACCCCACCCACTTCCACACTGGATATTACGACCCACTTCAGTGGGGATTAGGCAGGCTTAGCAATTAGGAGCAAATGTCCTGTCGAGCAGGCAGGAGCCACTTGGAAGGAACAGCTGAAGGGAAAGGTCACCGGGCTGCAGGGTTTCTCAAGACGGTCACGGTGGCAGCGAAAGACACTTCAGTCGGTTGTCCACTGTTAATCCCTTTTGCTAGTGAATGTGCCCCCAGGAGTCCCATGTGCTCCGGGGAGACCCACGCTCCCTGGGGGTGTTTCCTACACTGACACGCCAGGGTGGATGGCTTGTCACGTGTTGCCGCTCTTGAACATGCAACGCAGCTGTGTCTGTGATGGGCACGCAGACATCGTGCTGAACACGTGTAGCGGGGTGCGTGACTGGGGGGTCGGGGGTTTCTCGGGGGGGCTGCCATGTGACAGATCCAGGTGGAAACTGCAAACCGGCCGGGAATAAAGCTATGTTCTGATGGATATTTCTTGAGTATTTTGGCATAGTTTGTCGCTTGGGGCAGTGGACACGCACAGCCCTGACGGAGTGTCAAAGGACCTTCCGATGAAACGGTGGGAGGGCTCCCCTGCCTAGTACTACTCTTAACTCTCTGCTGAGGGGCTTTGGAAATGTGCACCAGGGCCTGAGACGTCCCTGGAGGCAAAGGCAATGAGCCCTCGACTCTTTCCCTCTGGGGGATCCATGGTCTTCGTTTGTTTTCTTTAATTGATTTTAGAATGAGGAAAAAGAGAATGAGAGAGATGGGGAGAGAGAGAGAGATCAATTTATTGTTGCACTCATTTATGCACTCATTGGTTTATTCTTGTATGTGCCCTGACCAGGGAATTGAACCCACAACCTTGGCCTATGAGGATGATGATCTAACCAAATGAGCTACCCGGCCAGGGCAGGACCCATGTTGTTAAAGCTTCTCTGGTGCTATGAGATTTGCCAGATAAACAGGATACCAGGAGTGCCCAAGGGAGGATATGCCTCGAGGGGGTGAGTGTGGACTGCTCCCCGAAGGCCGGGGGCAAGTTTAAGTGCAGGGTCAACTGAGCTACCTTACGTGGTGGTCATCCTTGGGAACAGCAAGGGAAGAGCCTACAGAGCTCCCGAGTGGAGCCCCTGTATCCTTCCCTTCCTGCTTCCTCTCCCAGCTGAGCTTGGAGAAACTGTCCCCACGCCCGCAGGGCAGACACAGCCCAGGGAGCCTGCTGGCAGACTCGGGGTTCTTTCTCTAGGAGGCGGGGGAACTATGGCCAGCCCTTTTGCACCGGCTAAGTCTCTGGGATTACTGAAAAGCTGATGGGAGGGAGAGAGAAGGAGGCCCCGATACATACATCAGTAAATACATAAATAAATAGCTGGACGTCCGCCTATCTGGGGGCAAATGGAGGTGGGAAGGGATCGTGGCAGGGACACCAGAGTAGCTGGGGGGTGGGGCTTCAGTGATTAACCTGAAAATTAAGAATAGATTTTTATCTCAGTTGTACCTGCTGGGGAAGCAAATCATATCCAATCCTAGAAAAGCATTTTCATTCAAAAAATGATTTTCTTTCCCAGAATACCATGGTAGACTTTTTTTTAAGATCTTTGTGGCTTTGCTTTGGTTTTCGTCCTTCCCCTAAGCACACCCCTCCTCCAAAGAAAAAAAAAAAAGATTTCTTAAAACATCCTGCTCAGACATTCATTTCAAGTGATGGGCACAAGGTCTGAAGTACACCATTCGGAAGAAGCATCTGTGCATCTTCTCTCTGGACTGGAGATGCCTCGGAGGAGGAAGCTGGGGACAGGGAGAGGACCCGCTCTCCCCACCCACAGAGCACCATGCTCATCCTCAGCGCTTTGTGACCGCAGCTCATTAGCTATAGTTAGTACAAAGCCCGCAACCTGGAGGCCTAAAAGTCCCAGTAATAATTCATCAGGTCCTGAGAGTTCTCCTAAGTACATTTAGATCAAGTGCATGGCGTTTCCCCTCATGGTGGCTATTGGCTACTGGCTGGACAGACCCCGATGGGCCCACCAAGCCACACGGCTATACCGCGTCTGTCCAGATGGGTGGCTATCAGTGAGGGAGATGGGTGGCCCTGGAGCAGCAGTTTAGGCTGGCGATCAGGACCACACACAAGGGCACTGAGAACATTAGACCCCTGGAGGCTCCGTTGACTCATTTTTGAAGTAGAGATATTAATAATGACCGCTTCGGTCTGGTGTCAGGAGCATACGGGCTACACGTTTGGCTCCTTGTAGGAAACCAGAGGTGATGGCTTATTTTTCTGGTGGAGCTTATGTTTAAATCAGTGAGGCACTGATGAAGAAATCTCCGCTTCCCACCTCCGTGGAGTCAGCTTCCTGTCCCTGGTGCTTGCACACATTTCTAGTATGAGAACATCTTTTATGACATCAAAAATTCACAGACACCCACACTTTTAATAGCCATTAATTAAGTAAATACATATTAATCAAGTGCTACTATGAATTCAGTAATACTTTTAAAATGAATTTCTAGGCTGGTTTGGCTCAGCGGTTTGATGTTGGCCTGCAGACCGAAGAGCCATAGGTTCGATTCCGGTCAAGGGCATGTGCCTCGGTTGTGGTTCGGTCCCCGGCCCTGGTCGGGGTCATGCAGTAGGCAACCAATCAATGTATCTCTCTCACAGCAATGTTTCTGCCTCTCTCTCTCCCTCCTATTTTATCTGTAGATAAATGGAAAAATATCCTCGGGTGAGGATTAAAATAAATAAAAACACATGGGACTACATCAAACAAAAAAGCTTCTGCACAGCAAAAGAAACAACCATCAAAATGGAAAGGGAACCTACTATATGGGAGAGCATAATTGCCAACGATACATCAGATAAGGGGTTAATTTCCAAAATATGTAGAATACTCATACAACCCAACAAAAGGAAAACAAAGAACCCAATTAAAAAATGGGCAGAGGAACTAAATAGACACCTCTCCAAACAGGACATACAAATAGCTAAGAGACATATGAAGAAATGCTCAACATCACTAATCATCACAGAGATGCAAATTAAAACAACTATGAAGTATCACCTCACACCTGTCAGAATGGCCGCCATCAACAAATCATCAAACAACAAGTGTTAGCAAGGGTGTGGAGAAAAGGGGACTTTAGTACACTGCTGGTGGGGGTACAGCCACTATGGAAAACAATATGGTGTTACCTCAAAAAATTAAAAATTGAACTTCCATTTGACCCAGTGATCCCACTTCTAGGAATATACCCTAAGAAGCCTGAAACACCAATCAGCAAGAATATATGTACCCCCATGTTCATAGCAGCACTATTTACAATAGCTAAGATCTGGAAACAGCCCAAGTGTCCATCAGTAGACGAATGGATAAAAAAGCAGCGGTACATCTACACAATGGAGTACTATGCAGCTGTAAGAAAGATCTCTTATCCTTTGAGACGACATGGAGGGACCTGGAGAGTATTATCCTAAGTGAAACAAGCCAATCAGAGAAACACATATACCACATGATCTCACTTATTTGTAGAATATAATGAACAAAACAAGCTGAGGAACTAAATAGACCCAGAGACACAGAAGTAGATATAGACTGACAAACCTCAGAAAAGGGGGTGGGGGGAGGGACGAGATAAACCATAGAACTTATATACATGTATGCATCACCATGGACATAGACAACAATGCTGGGGGCAGGGGGTCGGGGCGGGATCGGGAGGAGGGTGTCAATGGGGGAAAAAGGAGAAACATTTGTTACAAAAATAAATAAATTTAAAAAAAGAACAACAACAAAAATAAATGAATACATAAATAAATAAAAGTAAAACAAATTTCTATTTTACACATCGCAGTAACATTTTCCCCACAACTGAAAACTGTTTGCACATACATGGAAGACTTATGGTCGATTCCATCTAGAATACCATACTTGCAGCATAAAGAGATTTAAAGAAACTTTATAGTAATCCTGGGCCCCAAGGGAATCCACAGTGCAGAGGGTGAATCATTGCTCGCAGGGACGGCTGGAGATCCTCGTGGGTGTCAGAGAAGAAGGAGGTTAAGAGACGCTGGCAGAGGGCATAATGCGGAGGCTGAATCCCAGAGATACTAAAAAATGAGGGGTTGGAGAGTTGCTGTAGGGAGCTCCAGTCAGGTGGGCCCAGGCCCTAGAAGGTTTGGAAAACTGGGAAGGGGATGTCTTCGGGCATACCTGACTCTGGGGAAGACGGAACATTCAAGCTGGTTGACTTTCATTCTGGAGCAAATGTGGAAAGGAAGAAATGGCGAACCGACCTCTAAGGCAGTGCTGTCCGGGTTACCCTGTGGGGACGATGGAAATATCCCGCATCTCTGCGGCCCAATAGGATAGCCACGTGGAGCACCGAGCTCCTGAGATGTGGCTAGTGCGGCTTGAGAAGTGACTTTTAAGATTCTTATATAAGCCCTGGCCGGTGTGGCTCCGCGGTTAGAGCGTCGGCCTACTGACCAGAGAGACCTGGGTTCGGTTCCTGTTAAGGGCACGTACCTCGGTTTCAATCTGTCCCCAGCCCTGGTGGGGGTCATGTGGGTAGCAGCCAGTGGATGTGTCTCTTGCACATCGATGTTTCTCTCCCTCTCTTCCTCCCTCTCTCCCTCCTGCTCTGTCTGAAGATTAATGCAAAAATGTCCTCAAGTGAGGATAAAAAATAAAATAAAATTATTATATAATTTTAACCCATGTAACTTTAAAGAACTATAGGTGTCTAGTGGCTGCCAAACACAGCTCTCAGTTAGCTCAGGCCGGATTGAAAGACTCCGGTTATATATAGTAAGTTATATGATAGTAAGTAGCTTCCCCTGTGAGGATCAGTTAATGACTGTTAAAGGCTGGGACCCTTCAATCTAAGAAAATCTTCCTTTCTAGAAAGCATAAATGCTCCTAGGTGAAACTGAGTCGCTTTATCCCATGGCACCCTGCTTTTGCCACATTTGGATCGGGTTTTGGCCACTGTTATGAATTAGAAACAGCCTAGAAGCAAAAACATTGAAAAATAAACCCGAGCCCTGGATGTTAAAGCTGTCATTTTTTTCCCATGGCCTCATGATTCAACGATTAATGGACCTTAAAACAATCATAAAACATCAAGGCCCTCACCGAAGCTCAGAACAACAAGCATGGTTTTACTTCTGCTCCGGTCTTCTTGTTTGAAATTCATTGGGTGTCATGGAGCTCTGTAAACACTTTTAAGTATTTTGACTTTGTGGTATAAGATGTTGTTAAGCTGCTTCCTCCCTGACCTTCAGTGCCCAGCGGCATGTTGTGACTCAGTGGAAAATGCATGAAAAACAGCAAGGATGTACTCAGTGACATGGGACACCAACACCCTAAATAATGGCAATAATGTGCAGATTCAGATTCAGCAAACTAACTCCCTGGAGATTTACTGAGCGCCCAGTCTGCACCCGGCACTCAGTGGACACCTGTCCATAGAGCATCTTTTATGTGCACCACGTAGGATAAACACAAGGGGTCAGCATCAGTGTCCCCATTTTATAGAGAACTACACTGAGGCCCATTGAAGATGTTAGTAATGGGCAGAGGAGGGATTCAAAAACCAGGCTGTCTGACTCCCAAATAACACTTCTTTTTTTTCCAGTACACCACTTCAGGACATTAACCTTTTGCTTATGATCTGGGCAGACTGTATTTTTCAAAAGGGGCCATGGCACTATTTCGAGTCCCACGTTCTCTTCCAGAACACTCCCCTTGCCCCATCAAGAGGGAGTCTACGCCCCCTCCCTGTGACCTGGACAGGCCTTTGTGACGGCCTGGACAAATAGAATGCAGAAACACCAATGGTCCATGACTTCTGTGGCTAGGTCATGAAAGGCAACGCAGAGTCTGCTGGCTCTCTCTTGGGAGACTCGCTTTTGTCACCTGCCGCCATATTGTGAGGAAGAACAAGATACCTGGAAACCCTACTTCGATTTTCAAGCCGACAGGCAACATCAATCCCCAGACCCACAAGTAAACAACGTTCCGATGATCCCAGCCCTCAGCGCATGCTGATTGGAGCAGAGACAAGCTGTTTCTGCCGAGCCCTGCTAAGACCACAGATTCAAGAACAACATGAAAGTTGTTATTTTGCACCACTAACTTTGGGGTGGTTTGTTATCCAACCATAGTTACTGGAACATGATCAAACTTGAATGAAACTCTGCAGAACAGGCAAATGTTTTAATTCCCTCATCAAAGACACCCAGTGGGTACATGAGTTCCCGTGTAAGAAATCCTGACAGCAGAAGATAAATGCTTTGACTATAGAGAAACACTGAGAATTTGGAAGGCTTACTACAGAAGGGAATTAAATGGAGTGTTTGATGGATAAAAAACAAACAAACAAACAAACGGAATGCCTAATGAATATATCACAAAGTTTAGATATATGGGATTACATATTTATTGCTTTGACTACTAACATCTATCTAGAGTCTCAAATGGCTTTGAACTAATTTCCTAGTTTGGCTCTGAAAGACTCCCTGGCGTAAGTGGATCTTTCGATTCTGTCTCTTGGGGTTACGAGGTGGCACTGGGCTTATTCCACAATGTTCAGAAGATGAGAACAATGTTGGTGGAACGCTAAACAGGGACCCCAACAAGGCGGAGGACATCTTAATCGTGTCTGTATTCATAGATCCTGGCATGGTCCCTGGCAGCTTCGAGAAGAATTGAAAGAAAAACTGGGTAGTCCCATAGAGATCCAGCCATACAAACAATTAAAGAAGTTTGGCCAAGCATGACAGAGACTTCTATTTGACACACGTCCACCCAAACAGGAGGTTGTGTCTTTGCTGTGAATAACCGAGAATCCGACGTGGAGCTCACCATTTTCTGTTCATCCTCAAGGTGGCTCCCAACCGTGTCACCTGCATCTGACAGCTCAGAGGTGCTTGGGGACAGGCAAGATCCCTTCAAGTGCATGTGTCCTTTCTTGGTTAAGACTGCTTTGCCTATCTTAAAAATTTTACAGTCTACTCCTTAAATTTTGATATTTTGATAGTAATATTCTCAACTTCATTTATATGACCGTATACACAGACAATTTTTTTAAAAAAGATGTATTGCAAATATCAGGAGGAAGAGACATTTTGCACGAACTTCCTAAATACAGATGGAAACCACCCAAAAGCACTGTGAATGATATTTCAATCTTTCAGGAGCAGTTACTTGGAAGAAATTTATATTGATTGGGTTGCTTTTAAAACCTGTAACACTGCCACGGTTACAGCCTTAGCATCACAAAATGTCTAAGGTATAAACGGGACTTTTTTTTTTTCTTTTTCTTTATGACTATGAATTTTCTGTGCACACCTGTACCATCAAGGTAACTTTCGCTATAAACAGCATTTTGAAATTATCACATAAAAAACTATCAAGCACTAAATTAGAAAAAAACAGAAATTCGAAAGTGATAGTTAAATTTATGAAGCAATTCTGCTACACTCAAAGGCTCATTGCTTGACATGTAAAAAATTCTGAGCTGCGTGGAAGGCCTGGGTAAGAATTTCTCTCCAGTGGGGGACCACAAGCCACGCCAGACCCCAAATGAGAGCCACAAGCAGAGCATATGTGCTTCGGATGCACGCTTGTTTGCATGGCTAATGGTGATAATATTAAAAGTCTTTTCTCATCATTTCAATTCTTTCTTTCCTTTTTTTTTTTTTTTTTTTATTTGGCTGAGTGCCTTTTTTTTTGCTACCTCCAAGAGCTGTTAATTTTGCTCACTGCTGAGCAAAAGTCAAAGTCAGAGTCTAAACAGCTTGTAATGAGTTTTCAATGGCCCATCTCAATGAAATTGAGGGCAAAGACCAGCCGGCTCAGGCAATGTCAGCCCTCGGAATTTATTAGCGAGGGCGAGCTGTATTGGGAGAAGGCGCAGAGGAGGGACTGAGGGTCCTCCTGGGCTCTTCAAGAGGAGCCCCCGCCTTTATTAAAGAGTGGTGACAGCCGGGCACACACCACCAGACCTATTTGCCTTCATCCTCCACTGTTGCAGGGTCACACCTAGTAGGGGAATGAAGGAGAAAGAGGTCTCTGGTAAGAAAGAACAGTTTCCATCTCGCGATGATGCTGTTCCTCCCATCGACCCCCCCCCCCCCCAAGGATGGGAAAGGAAGGAAGTGCTTCTTTGTTCCTCAAGATCCTCCAAATAGTACCTCTGCCTCCGGCACACACCTGTCTCAGTCTGCTTATGGCGATTTAGGCAGAATGGGGCAGTATTCAATTTTTGAGTTCCAAGTTTTCTTTGTTCCCTTGTTTAAATTTCTCTGTCACACCCACTCCCTACAGACCCCTTGTGAGGTCACTCTCAAGGATACCCTTGGGAACCACCCTGTGCTTTTCTGCACCGTGCACAATCTCCACATAAAACGGAATTTCAATATATGATCTCATTTATTTGTGGGATATCATGAACAAGATAAGCTGATGAACAAAATATACCCAGAGACATGGAAGCAGGGGACAGAATGACAAAGATCGGGGGGCGGGGGGGGGGGAGATAAACCAAAGAACTTATACGCATATATGCACAACTGAAGAACACAGACAACAGTGGTGAAGGCGGGGGGACCAGAGCAGGGTGGAAGGTGTCAGTGTTGAAAAAGGAGGGGCATCTGTAAAAAAGCTATTAATAAAAAAGAAAAAAAAAGAGAGAGAGAGAGAGAAAAACAAAACAAAACAATTCTGCATGAACCTGACAAATTCTACACTTGAGAGTACAGATCAATTTGACAATAGATTCTTTGGCCAAAAGAAATGCACGGCAAACCACTAAAATAACAGACTTGAGCAAGGTGGTGGTTTGAGGGGGAAAGAAAGTTACTTCTGCACAAGCCACATGTTTTTATTTTAGGAGAAACCCGTGCGGTCTGTGCTAAGCGTCTACATGTCCTGTGAGTGGGATAAATTAGGACTGTTGGATCCTCTAAGATAGATTTTTATACAATTGATATTTAATTATGATCAATTCTAGTATATTTTTTTTTTTTTTTTTTTACAAAGAACCTACTAACTATGCCAAGCACCAGGAATTTCCTGGCGGGCCTAGTGATGGAATTCAGCCCAACGTTTTTGCCACTCATTCATTTCTTCAATCATTCATTCACTGATTCAGTCACTCACTACATTCACAAAGGTTTATTAAGCATGTGCTAAAAACAAACTTATGAACTAGGTTCAGGAGGAAATATCTGGTCTCCACCCTCGGCCATTTTAAACTCTAGTGGCACAGAAAATTCCAGATTAATATAGTGGATTTCTAAAGCCTTCCACAAACCGCTAACTTCCTGTTTGTTTAAATAGACTTGTTTTCCCAGCATTCACCTTGCTCAACTTACTCATTCATTTGCATTCACAGTCCTGTCACTTTCCCTGTCCCACGGCATTGCTGGGGAAATTAAACATGCATTAAGTGTCTTAAGCAGAGTCTGTATAGGAATGTGTTGTGTGCATTCAATAAACAGCCCCCCCAAAAACCCTAAACCACCAAATGTTGCACTTTGTGTTTAATATATCTGTATATTTCAAAAGCATGTCTGACGTAAGAGTGAGAATTATTCGTACACACATCCTTAGTCATTTTCACAATGACAATAACGCTAATAACAATAACAGTAAGAAGAGGCCGCACTAGCAGAAGCAATTACTCTGGGCCAAGCTCTGTGATAGGCCATTTACACGCATTATCTCATTAAATTCTCATTTAACCTGCAAGTCAGGTACTATTTTTATCCCATTTTGCTGATAAAAGGTTGACAGAGGTTAAGTGATTTACCCCAAATCACAAAACCAGTGTGCATTTCAGATCAGGGAAATCTGACTTCAGAAACCTATAAAATAGCAAAACCTTGTTTAGATCGTAAATTCTACACAGTTTTAATCTTTTAAGTGAAAATTGAAATGTCCCTTTGTCTGAAAGTGAAATGTAATTGATCCACATACACTGTGGAGAGGGACTGTGTACTTGAAGCAGGTCTGTCTCCAAAACTCACCGCCAATTTTTAAAACTCCACTGGTAACTTGTAACTTTGTTCAGAAACAAAGTAAAGGCGAGACACTGGGTTGTGGGCCTGATCCCCGGGGGGGGGGGGGGGGGGGGGGGGGGCAGCCAGTCGATGTTTCTCTCTCTCAAATCAATGAAGAAAAATTATATTTTTTAAAAAGGACCAGATTCCTTACCAATTTATCAACTGCATTCAAACACAACTACTCTTAATAGGAAGTTAAATCACTAAGTGTTTCTAAAAAATAAGAGAGAATTCCATACACAGCTTTCCAGAAAAATGTAGCATAGAAGAAAAAATTATGACCCGGGGCAATATTTATGCTTACGGTTTTTGAAAACTTCCCTTATAGAGCCTGGTGCTTAATGTTTTCTGTCGGACAGAACCTCACTACAACGTCATAAACCAGAGATTTTCAACCTTTTTCATCTCATGGCACACAAAAACTAAGTACAAGAATTCTGTGGCACACCAAGAAATATATTTTTTGCTGATCTGACCAAAAAAAAAAAAAGGGGGTATAGTTTTGATTCATTCACATCGGACGTCTATTGTTGTGTTGGCCGTTGTCCTTTATTTGTCAAAGGGAATAGAGGTCAGTGTCCCTGCCTTAACAGTCAGGTACTGCATGTCTTCAAAATCCTTGCAGCACACCCGTTTGAAAACCACTGTCCTAAATTATCAGATTATTTGTTGACTAAGATAATCAGTCAAATCGTGCAGGGTAGAAAGTGTTATCACTAGAGAAGTTTGCTAAGATTGCAACAAGCCTGCCACAGGCTAGACACACAGATGTGAGCCAAGTGAGTCAACTAAGCGGATTTTTGCACAATTCTCTCATTCTGAAGAGTGACCCCAAATCAAGCAAGCTCTCACACGAACCTGCTCACATGTCTGCCGTTGAACCTTTGCTGTGGCTAGCTTCCCCACTCGTCATCAGAGGCTGTTGCAAAGTATTTACTTAGCAAACAAAACAAACGACAAATGCTATCAGTGAGGACGAGGGGATGCATGTTGCAGGCTAGTTCTGACTGCACACGCTTATCCCCACTCCCCACCCTCCAAATTCTTAGGAGAAGAAGCTGAGAGTAACACCCTCTTTGGGGTGATTTTCACACCCCAGTATCCGGAGGTTCCTGCAGAATCATAACCTGAAGACATCGCATCGCTCCATCTGGTCCCCCGTTTCCAAACGGAGTCTCGGAGCAACATGTTTGTCTTTGTGCTGAGAGCACGGGCATGCACTTATGGAAAACCCAGCCTTTCCTGGCATTCCTCTGAAATACCGTGGCTGGGAAGCCTGACTTGTTTTATTTTTTGCCACGGAACAGTGAACATTTACACAATCATTAAAATCGCATCTACCACCATATTTTTTCTCCTTCTCAGTTTTAATACATTTTTATAATTGCATTGAAGATATTCTAACCCTGTTTTTAGTGCAAAGATAAAATTTATGAACCGTGACAAATGTATCATCTTAGAGCCAACCCGAAGGATAACAATGTGCGTGGCGGAGCCCAAGTCTGAGCTCCCTTCTGCCCATTCTAATGGGGCTGGAGAGGCGTTCATCCAAACCCCGGTCCCAGAGTTCCAGACACGAGGGGGGTCCCTGCTCAATCCCGAGAGCCAGGGCTCATGTCAAGAAAAAGTATTCACTCACACAGACATTTTTCGAAAGTTACGTACACAACTGGAACTGCAACAAATATGTATTTTCATTTTTTTGTGGTGGGTGTAACTGTGGCCGCTTCTGTCCACAGCCCCCGAGGTATCGAATTAGATTTGTTCTCTCAGTGAGTCACCCACTTTCCCCTGTATCTTTTCCCACATTTCCTTTAGAATGTGTTTTTGGGGGGACATAAAGGAAAGGGGCAGAATGGGGTAGCGGAAAGGACAGCTAAGAAGTCCCAGAGAAAGTGGGATTCAGAATTCAGTTGGGGCACTGGGGAGCTGCGTGACCTTGAACAAAGTTCACCTCTCTGGGCTCTGCATTCCTCGTGCACATAAGGAAGGATTTGGACAGGATTTCTGAGCTCTGACGTGAGATGCCACAAGGAGATCATTTAAAATAAAACACCTCCAGCCTTCAGACTGTATCACTGATGAGAAAAATCAGTTTTAAAAGACGATCTCAAACGCTAAGGAGTTCTGAAAAATCCAGCGGTCACATTTGCTGGAGTGTATGTTTACAAGCCCAGATGGATACCGTGAAATTAAGAAGAAAAAAAAAAGAAAAAGATTTTTGTAAGCACCCACCCTGGGGGTTCACGCCTCCTTGCCGAGTGTACCCTGGCCGTGAACTCTCCGCCGAGCGAGCACACGAGCGAGCAGACGCAGACTCTGGGTGAACTTTTCTGCACTGCCTTTTTCTTTAGGAACACCGGAGTTTTTCAAGATTTCCTAACTTTACATAATAGCCTTGACGACGACACAAATGCTAGGGGCCGTAATGAAGTGGACGTCATCTACACAATTTAAAAGCACTTATTGTGACAAAATGGATTGAGGAGGCTTGGGCGGCACAAGCATGCATAAATGAAATGCAGCCGCCGGAAAAGCATTTTGCTCACATTGTCATTTACGGCTCCTGAATTAATAGACCAAGAAAGACACCACCGGCCCCGGCAAAATGCCGTAAAACCACGGGCAGCGAGTGGCGTCTCAAACTTTAATTCCCCTGGGGAGAAAAGGACACTGCCTAATCTGTATTCAGCCCTGACATTGGCCACATCTGATATGGAACATTAGCTTCTAAGTCTCTCAATAGACTCGTGTCCTTCAGTTTATATTACTTTATGTTAATAGTAGAAAAATTACACACAACATCATTTATCATTGTTATCCTCTGCTATACATCCCATAGCTTATTTTAATATATTTATTTACCCCTGAGACGGTGAGAAATTAAAAATATATATGTATCAAGAAAAAGCTATGGGGGGGGGGAGGAAATATCACTGCAAATCGCTTTAAAAAAAAACCAAACAAATACAAAAACCCCCTCCCGGGGGGTGGGGGTGGATATATATATATATATATATATATATATATATATATATAAGCTTGTGAATGATAAGATGCTTTCTGCCTAAGGACACAAGTACAGTCTGTACAATAATTCTTGGGCATGAGTACATTTCAAAGAGAGGCATATTAATGATTATATATCTTTTGTTCCCTCATCTGACCAGTTTTTTTTGTTTTGTTTTGTTTTTTCATTTGTTGATGATATCCTGGGGTCTCTCTTGTTCTGTGATTGGCTGTTCTGACATCTGACCTCTAGCTAGGGAAACGTGAATTTTTTTCCCCTTTGAAAGCACTGTGAGCCGGGACCCGGCCTTTAGTCTCTGACCCGCTGGCCACAAGCACACAGCACAACCTCAGTCCGGACTGAACGCAGCAGTGGACTCCCGGGTCTAGTGCCTTCACTTCCGCACAGCACTTTCGCTGACATGACGGAGACGACGTGGTGCATGGGCTTCAGAGACACCAGCCTTGGCCCCTGGGTGCCTGGGTCCGGCTCCGTCCATCCATCCCCACGGGACACGGGCAAGTAGCCTATCTCTTTGAGCCTCCGTTTCCTCCAATGATTAAGATCCCGCAAAGCTTGTGGGCTCACAGTGGTTTTTCTGTGGCATTATTTGTTCCTCATCACAGTCTCATGAAGCTAAACAGTTCTTCCCATTTTTCAGATGAGCAAACAGAAGCTCAAGAATATCGGCTTGACTAGGTCCCTGGCTGGAAGAGCGGCAGGTTTGACGTGGATGGTGCCTCAGTTTCCATGTTTGCACCTTCCCCTGCACTCCGGGCAGCCCAAGAGCCTCTCTAACAATGAGCATCACCGGAATTAATCCACCTCAGGGATTTGTGGAGATGAATACAAACCTGTGACTCTCAGGGCTGCCTCTTCTTATCTGATTTTCATTTATTTTTTCTGCTTTGACATTTCAATAAACTGATGAACAAAATAGAAACAGAGGCACGGACACATGGAACAGTCTGACATCTGTCAGAGGACTGGATGAAAGGAGGTGAAGAGATTAGCCAAAGAAAATATGCATAACCCATAGACACAGACAACAGTGCGGTGACGGCCAGAGCGGGCAGGGGCTGGATGGAGGTGGCCAAGGGGTGGGCGGGGAGAGGGAGGAGGCTGACATCTATAATAGTGTCAGCAATACAACTAAAAGTAAAAAAAAAAAGAGAGAGCATGAACAAAAAACAAAAACAAACAAACAAAAAAGGCATGTTTTCAGTAGTGCATGGTTATACAATACACTCTTCCAATTTTGTCTTCTTTTTCAGGTAGACGGTAGCTGTCCTGAGACATTCTTCCTTTTAGCAGTTACTCTTGGTTACAAGGTACCTTCACAGATTATGTCATGTCATCCCCACCCAACGCAGTAGGCAGGGCAGATACGATTTTCCCAATTCCATTGACGAAGGAACAAGACAAAGGTATTTACTGAGCAGCTCAAGATGGCTAATGGCTGAGCTGGGAACTGAATCAGAGTTGTGGCTCCTAGTGCAGGCAGGGCTCCTTGTAATACATTTCACTGATACTAATAAACAGACACATTTGTGATGAATACAGACAAGTATTATTTTTTTTTCAAATGGCAAAATAAAACTGATATCACTTATACAAGACTGTGCTATTTAAAAGCAGTATACTGGGCAACAAACACTAGAGAGCAAACCACAGAAGGTAATGTGCCCTTGAAAAAATTTCTCTCGCCTCCTGAAAGCACCACCAAATTACATTTCCCAGACTCCCTTGCAGTGGGTGTGACCATGTGACTGAATTCTGGCCAATGGAAACTAGGTGAAAGTGATCTCACTGCTTCCAGGCTTAGCCTATGAAACCCTCCAAGGAGCCTTGTTCTTTTCCTTCCTTTGTCTGATGGCTGGATTTTGAGGATCCAGCAGAGGATTCAGAGACTCTAGGAGATGGTCGAGTCCAAGATGTCAAAGCCTGGCCCCTGAATGACAGCGCGGGAGGCCCGCTGATGAATGTCGGCATTGATTGTTACTTGAACAAGAAGTCAACTTCGGTTCTGGGAATTGTTTGTGATAGCAGTTAAGCGATTCTGATAATAGGAAGAACATTCTGAAAGGAAGGTGAGGGATATTTCTCAGGGTGATCGCAAGATAAACATGCAGGGCCATTCTCATCACCAGGCTAAAATATTTCCTACCTGCTTTGAGCAAGCAGTTATAGAGCCTCCTGGTGGGTCTTATACCCTAAGTCATACACATTCGCAGGAGATTCTCTGCCTTGTCGTGGCCATCATCTGATTGTCTTTTTCATAAATTCTCTTTCTTTTTTTTTTATTTACTTATATGGCCCATACATTTTTATATCCATTTGACAATGATGATAATGATGATAATAACGGCCAGCATTTATTGGGCACTTACTATATGCCAGCCACTCTACTAGATGCTTTCTAAAAAATATCTCATTCTGTAGGCCCGTGGACCAGAGAGTCCTGGGTTTGCTATGGTGTTACCTCAAAAAGTTAAAAATTGAACTCCCACTTGACCCAGTGATCCCACTTCTCAGAATATACCCTAAGAAGCCTGAAACACTGATCAGAAAGAATATATGTATCCCTATGTTCATAGCAGCACTATTTACAATCACTAAGATCTGGAAACAGCCCAAGGGTCCATCAGTAGATGAATGGATTAAGAAAACCTGTGGTACATGTACACAGTGGAGTACTATGCAGCTGTAAGAAAGAAAGACCTCTTATCATTTTAGATGACATGGAGGAACCTAGAGAGTATTACGCCAAGTGAAACAAGCCAAGCAGAGAAAGACAAATATCACATGATCTCACTTATTTGTGGAATATAATGAACTAAACAAACTGATGAACAAAATTGACCCAGAGACACAGAGGTAGGGTACAGACTGACAAACCTCAGAAGAAGGGTGTAGGGGGGTGAGAGATAAACCACAAAACTTATATGCATGTATGCATAACCAATGGACATAGACCACAAAGCTGGGAATCAGGCGGGGGGATGGGGAGGAGGGTGTCAATGGGGGAAAAAGGAGAAACATCTTTAACAAAAGCAAATTAATAAAAAATAATTAAAAATATATAAATAAATTATTTGTCTCAACTTTCTTTCTCTTTTTAAATTGAATTTAATGGGGTGACAGTGGTTCACAAAACCATACAGATTTCAAGTGTGCAACTCAACAAAATATCATTTGTACATTGCACCTTATGCCCAATGGCCAAAGCCCAAAGCAAAGTGTGTATATATATACATACACACACACATATATGTTTTTTTTCTTAATCCCTTCACCTTCTTTCTTCCAGCCCACCAACCCCCCTCCCTCCTGACATCTGTCAGTCTGTCCATGTATCCATGCCTCTGTTTCTATTTTGCTTGTTAGCTTATTTTGTTAATTGATTGTACATATAATTGAGATCATATGGTATTTGTCTTTCTCTGACTGGCTTATTTCACTCAGCAGAATAAACTCTAGGTCCATCCATGCTGTTGTAGAAGGTCTTTCTTTTTTATGGCCGAGCAGTATTCCACTGTGTAAATGTACCACAGCTTTTCAATCCACTCACCTATTGATGGGCACTTGGGCTGTTTCCAGATCTTGGCTATTATAAATAATACTGCAATGAACATAGGGAGCATATATTCTTTTGATTTAGTGTTTGGGGGTTCTTTGAATATATTCCCAGAAGTGGGATCACCGGGTCAAAAGTGCCTCAGTTTTTTATATGTAGAAAGAGTATCTGTGAAGTGCAAGTGACAAGAAGCCTGCAAAGCACTGGGCACAGTGGGTGGCGCCTTTTTAGCACTCGGTGGATTCAGACTAGCATTACTGTCATCAACATCATCGCCGTCATCTCCACCGCAAGCACCGTCCTTCAAAGCGGGATCCACTTAACCACCAGTGTGCAGAACAGGTTGACAAGAGACACTGCCAGCTCAAAGACCAGCCTGAAACTCCAACTCCCTTTACTACAGACTTCTCCAAATGTGTCTACGATGCTGATGACATCAACTGATCGACCACAGATATCCATTGTATATCAGGCACAGACCTAATACAAAAGAAAGTCATTTCTTTGTCACCAACCCAGCCTAAGTCAGACAGATACCAGCAGCCACAGCTGGAAGTTCTGTGTCCTGTCCCTGCACCTCCTACAATATAGTAACTGCCTGGGCTCCCGACCTGGGGACAGCGTTCTGATCTGCCCTGATCTGCCCATCAACACTCTGGTGAAAACACTGACAGTGAAAATAAGGACGGCAACAACCCTAGCAGCAATGATGGCAGCAGCTATGATTTACTGAGGACTCACTGCGGGTCAGGCGTTGTGCTGACTACATGGATACCTTACCCCACTAAATCTCACAGCAACCCTAAGAGGTAGATATTATTTACCCACTTTTTCAGTGGGGAAATTGATGTTCAAAAAGTTTAAGCATTTTGCCTATAGGGACACAGAGATGGGGATTGGAATCCAGGTCACTGTAACACGAAAGCCTGGGTCATTAAGAACGTGACCATATGGCATGAGCTTTTCTAAGCACCTGTCTGCTGTAGCCCCTCTTCCACAGCAAATGTCTCACTCCCCCGGACCTCTTAGGAGATACAGTCAGCCCTCCGTATCCGCGGGGTTCGCATTCGTGAATTCAACCAACAACAGATCAAGAATATTCAGGAAAAACAATATCCCGAAGAGTTCCAAAACGCAAAACTTGAATTTTCCAAACACTGAGTACTAGGCTGAATCCAAGCAAATAATGCTTGTATATAAATATAGGTTATATGCAAATATGATGACATTTTATACAAGGACTTGAGTGTCTATGGACTTTAGTACTCTTGGGGGATCCCGGAACCAGTGCCCCACAAATACTGCAGGACAACTGTATCCTAGGAAATGTTTACCCCAAGGAAACAATGAACTCCATTTGTAACATTTCTGAATGAGAACTCCTAAGTCATTTCCATAATGGCTGAACAGTCTAAAGAAATATAATTTTGCACTGCGTAATATTTAAACAATAAAGGTTACCTCTTGTGTACTATGGCTGGGTTTATGCTAATAACCAGAATCATTTAATCATTAAGGGCTAATGACCTGCAAAATTTCATTTTATAAATGAAGTCATATCTGGTATTCTGGAAGGCAAAATTGGATGAAAAATGAGGAAAGTCAACGTTCACTGTGTGTTCCCGAGTCGAGAGCGGCTCTCCAGTCTGTGTGTGGCACTACCAGCTCTGACCAGCAAAAGGGACCAGCATTTGCACAAGAAGCAGGAAGGGAAAGCTACATCTTCCAGGTCCTGTTGGTTTCATCGAAGCTGTCAACAGGATAAAGAGATCTCTGTTGCAGAATCACTGTGATCAACAACGCGTTGGATCAATGTCTTTCCTCTTTTCTCTGGACGGCCCTCCATTCTTCTGAGTTTGGGATGTGTTACTACTAAACCTCAGCTGTCTGGGGTGAGCAGAGAACAGAGCTGTGGATGAGCCTAGCTCCCTGTTGGGCATCCGGGTGAGTTATGTGGCCTTCCTGGGCTCCGCCTTCCCTGACCACCCTCTCCTCCTCTGGACGAGGTAGGTACCAAACACATCCTCAGTCATCCTACATTGCTTTGGCCACCTTGATCGTAGGTGAGATAACCCCCTAAACTTGTGTTGTAAGCTCTGTTTGTTGTGTGACCAACAGCTATCCTTCCTCCCTCCTGATTACAGAACTGTGATTCTAAGTGGGTGGCAAAACCTTTGAAGGATGAATCAGAGTCCACCTAGACCAATCATGGTGTGATAAAATTGTATTGATGGCCCTGGCCAGCCTGGCTTAGTGGTTAGTGTGTTGGCCTGTGCACTGAAGGGTCACGGGTTGGATTCTAAGTCAAGGACACATACTTGGGTTACAAGTTCAATCTCTGGCCCCAGCTCGTGTAAGAGGCAACCAATTGATGTGTCTCTCTCCCATCGACGTTTCTCTCTTTCTCCCCCCCCACCTCCCTCCCTTCCACTGTTTCTCAAAATCAATGGAAAAAATATCCTCAGATGAGGATTAATTTTTAAAAAAGAAGAAAAATGTGTTAATGGCCCCAATTCTCCACTATATCCCTAGCCATGCCCTCTGCAATGTAAATTTGCAGTGACCCAATCTGTAGGTGGGACATAATTCAACACCCCTGAACATGACCATAGGATTTGCTTTGGTTTTTAGATATGACACCAAAAGCACACACACACAAAACAACAACATTTAAAAAATAGATAAATTGGACTTCATAGAAATTTAAAACTATTCCTCATCAAAGGATACTATCAAAAGAGTAAAAGGTAACCCATAGAAGGGGGGAATATTTGCAAATTATATATTTCATACGGTTCTAATATCCAGAATATACAACTCAATAACAAAAAGCAAATGATCCAATTTAAAAATGGACAGAGGGCCCTGACTGAGTAGCCCAGTTGGTGAGAGCGTCGTCCTGATAGGCCAAGGTTGCAGGTCTAGACCCCTGTCAGGGTCCATAAAAGAATAAGCAATGGACGTACAAATGAGTGGAACAACACATTGCTCTCTCTCTCTCTATTTCTCTCTCTCCCTTATTTAAAAATAAAAAATAATAAAAGATAAATAAAAAAGGGACAAAGGACTAAATAGACATTTCCTCAAAGGAGATATGCAAATGGCCAATAAGCACATAAAAAGATGCGGAATAGCATTAGTCATTAGGGAAATGTTCATCAAAACCACAACGGGATACCACTTCCTATCTACCAGGATGGCCATCATAAAAACAAACAACACACAAATAAAAGAACAGAAGATACAAGTGCTGGCAAGGATGTGGGGAAACTGGAACCCTAATATTGGGAATGGGAATGTAAGATGATATAGACACGGTGGAAAATTATTTGGTGGCTTCTCAAAATTTCAATATAGAAGCACCATATGATCTAGAAACTCCACTTCCAAGTATATACCCAAGAGAATAGAAAATAAGCACTCAAACAAAACACTTGCACAGAATGAATACAGCAGCATAATTCTTAATGCCTCAGAAGCAGAAACAACTCAATGCCTACCAACGGGCGAATGGATAAACAAATGTGGCCAAACCATACAATGGAATAGTATTCAGCCATAAAAATAAATAAAATACTGACCAATGCCACAACAGGGATGAAACTTAAAAAACATTATGCAGTGAAATACACCAGACTTAAAATGCCACCTATTGTATGGTCCCATTATAGGAAACATTCTGTTCAAACCAGGCAAATCCATAGAGACAGAAAGTAGATTAGTGGTGACCAGGAGCTGGATGGAGGAGAGGAAGTGAGAATGATGGCTTAATGGGTATGCAGTTTCTTTTGGAGGACATTTTTAAAAGTTCCAGAATTAGACAGTGGTGATTGTTTACAGACAAAAGTATTGTGCATATTGTTATTATTTGTCAATTTTGTCCTACACATCCATTATTCATTTATAACTTTGTGTGTGTGTATGTGTGCGTGCGCTCGCTATGTGCACAATTTGTTTCCAGAGAGCGAGTTGTTAAACTGTTACCAGCACACCACTGGCCACGGGGCTCTAGGCTCCAGAGCAAAACTTCCTCATGCCCCTAAAAACAGTCTAACTGAGTCTCCTTCCTAGCAGCTGGTGCCCAGAGAAACTCTCAGCACAAGGTGCTGAAAGTTGCTGCTGAGAGGCGAGAATTCCTGTAGCCAGAGGGGGCACCTGCCCCTCAAGGTGGAAGAATGAGAATTACATTCCTTTGCTGGGGATGCCAGCTGGCAAAAGACACTTCATCTTACTTTGCTTAATTCTAGAGAGCCAGTCACACTTGGTTGTTGTTTCTAGTTTTACATACTAGTATTGAGTTATTTTTTATGGATGTTATTGCTCAATTAGTGTATTCCCTGGAGAATGCACAAGCCTCTAGAATTCAGCTTCTCCTGGGCTATAATCACTGCTGCCATGTGTACCACCTGGGAGCTGGTTTTACTCTCTTTTGGCTGCTCCTGCCCAGACTGACTCTGGGTCCCTCTGACCAGCTGCAAAATAGGGATCCGGCTTACATGTGGGGTCCCAGGCTGTGGGTACGATCTCTTGTCCAAAGGCATTGGCTGAACCCTGAAGAGATCACACAGACACCTTCAGCCATGAATATCCTTTGGCGGTGTTTGGGACTGACAAACATGGGTCATTGTGCTCAAGGTCAGGGGGTGACCTTGGAGATAGCAATGGACTCTGATGAAGATTTTATAAGGCTCACTTCCCAACTGTTCATCAGGCTCTCTGCCTCATGACCCCCTTGGCTAAGAGCAGCTAAATGAATAACAGTGGCAACCACTGATTGAAAGCCAACCAAACGGTTCTCTTCTGAGCACTATCTATGTAATATCTCATATAATCCTCGTAACAACTCTTTGAGTCCGTTGCTATTATTCATTCCCACTCTGGAGACGAGGAGACTGAGGCTGAGAAAGATGAAATCATTTCTCAAGGTCACAAGGCTGGTGCCTCACTCCAGGGTCTGTTCTCTGACCTGTGATCTCAGACAATCTCCAATCACCAACACTGTCATCATTACCATTACCATCACCACCACCACCATCATTGTCATCACCGTCATCACCACCACCGCCGCCATCACCAGAGACACATTTCACAAATGGGTGAAACCTTCACTCGCCAGCTTCCTGAGGGCTCCTGGCTGGAGAAAAGCCACCGCTTCCTCATTCTTTATTTCTAGCTCCGATGAGGAGACTGGAGAGCTATAGTTTTATCAGGGTTACAGGAGTCAGGGCTTGACTCGCCCTCCAGTTTCTCCCTGCGAACTGAAGCATATACTTCCACTCTAACCCTCATCCATGGAAAGGGGGTAATGATATCTACCTACTGGGAGTGTTGTGTGGTTACACGATTTGCATGTAATGTGGGGAGAGCAAAGGCATTGTCTCGTAGGGTGGTTGTGAAGATATGAGGTGTTGTTGCAGGTAAAGAGCCATGAACATTGCCTGGGGCACAGGAAGTGTTCAACAGTAAGTGACCTCCTGACATCATCATCATCTCCTCTACCCCCATCACCATTATCATCATCATCATTACTTTTATTTAGAAGACAATATTTATGTCTTTGTAAAAGGCATGGGTATACCAGGCACATCGTTGGTACCCAATAAATATCAACTCTCTTCTCTATCTCCCTAGGCCCCTGGGCTCTCAATGTCATGCCCACCAACCTCTTAAAGGCCCATTCTAGCCTCTTCCAGCCTTCAGCTGGAGGTCCTTGCTTTAGTGAAGAGTGATCTGTCTCTAAGAAGGAGCTCGCACCAAGCACAGCTGGGTGTTGGCCACAAAATCCTTCTTCCCCTCTCTCTCTTTGCTGTGGGGTGCAAGAATACCCCCTTGTCAAAGTCTCCCTCGCCCAGGTCCTCTCCACCAGCTCAGACCTGTCTCTACTCATCATTCACTACACTGTACAGTTCCATGCACACAGTCAATAGAGATCAGTAGAAGCTTCTTGACATCTAAATGTCTGATGATTAAGACAACAGTTGTCTGGCACATACATCCCCAACTATCAGCCAGCTGTCATACATGATGGACCATCTTTCAACCATTTTGAGAGCTGGTTTTTTCCCCCTGCAAACTCAGTTATGGCTAAAATGTTGTACATTTAAATGGGAGTAAGGCATTGTTGGTGCTGTCCATGTTGAACTTAATTGACATTTAAAATGTCTTTAGAAAGAGTATGCAATGATGTAGTACTATAACTCAAATTTATTAAGTTTGCAAAAGGCGTGGAAAGGGCCACCTGACACATGATAAATTGTGTCTAAATAACTCAAAAGATCCTTTTTTAAATGGACATGAAACAAGTTCTGAGAGAGAAGAAGGCTTTGGGATCATTATTTTAGTTGACACTGTTTTCACCTTTTTGAGTGGAACATAAAATAACAGCACATCTTATAACTGATTACATGTTACATACTTTTTTTTTTTTTTTTTATCCTCACCCGAGGACATTTTTCCATTTTTTGTTCAGGTAGAGTGGGAGGGAGAGAGAGAGAGAGAAACATCGACGTGAAAGGGACACATCGAGTGGCTGCCACCCGCACCACTGACCAGGGCCGGGGACAAACTGCAACCGAGGTACATGCCCTTAGCGGGAACCGAACCCGGGTCTCTCCGGACCACAGGCCGACGCTCTAACCGCTGAGCCAAACCAGCCAGGGCCATGTTACATTCTTAAAATGCATTATATGAAGCCTTCGTAATGCTTTAATAATGTCAAAAATGCTTGAGAATTGAACATAGAGTATGATTACGGTCATAACTTGGAAAATGTACACCAACCAAACAGAGTATAGAAAAGAAAGACTGGAAAGAAATAATCCTAAAAGTTAATGGAGCTTGTATTTGAGAGGGGCAGTAAAGAGGGAGTCCTGTTTAGCTGGTAGAGAGAAGCAAACATCTTAATACTCTTTGGTCCATCACTCATGAATTCAATTACCAAGCAGTTTGGGTGACTTTTCCTTCCCACCGAGGAGAATTTGGAATCTCTGGAGTGTGGGGGATACAAATGCTGGAAGCATCGTCCCAGGGTAAGAGAGGTGAGCTCCACCTCTCTCCTAATCCACAGGAAAGGTTAGCCCCAGGCATCTGGAGGCTGTGGCAAAGCAGTGCTCAAAGAGAAGAGGGAAGATGGGGAGGGAGCAATAAGAACCCATCAGAAAGGTCATGAACCTTGAAGGCACCGGAAGAGAGATAAAAATAAGAGGCGCACATGTGTAATAGAGAAAAGTAGAGTGGGTGGGATGGCATAAGGAGGGTGTACACGTGAAGGACAGAGTGAAGATGAAGGTACAAAGGTCAGAAGAGGAAAAGTAAAATAACTAAAGGTGACTATTTGTCTCTACAACCAAACGTACCAGCCCCATCCATTTCTTCCCCAAAGAGAAAGGGACAGAGTTCGCCAGAGTCCGGCAGTGGACACAGCAGGCTTGGGAAACAATGCTTGGGCTTTAGTCCTCTGCTTCGGTTTACAGAGACAGTGAGGAGCAATGGTACTGAGTTTGTGAGGTGATTAGGAGGATTCAAAGTTATTACATTTAAAGAGCCATGAACACTGTATAGAGCAAAGCAAGTGTTCAAAATATGTTACCCACTGACATCACCATCATCACCAACACTGTCATCATTACCATTACCACCACCACCATCATTGTCATCACCGTCATCACCACCACCATCACCATCACCCGCCACCATCTTCATCACCACCACCACCGCCATCACCATCACCTGCCACCATCTTCATCACCACCACCACCACCATCATCATCACCACCACCACCATCATTGTCATCACCGTCATCACCACCACCACCACCATCACCATCACCCACCACCATCATCATCATCTCCATCATCATAATCATCATCAGCACCACCATCAGCATAATTGTCATTGTAATTATCATTATTTTTATTTAGAGACTAACACTTGTCTTTTTTTAAAAAGTCCTCACCCAAGGATATTTTTCCATTGCCCCCCTCCCCCCTTTTTAAGATAGAGTGGAAGGAAGAGGGTAAGGGGGAGGGGGGGGGAGAGAGAGAGAGAGAAACATTGATGTGAGAGAGACACATTGATTGGCTGCCTCCCACATGACCCCCGTGGTCAGGGATTGAACTCACAACCTAGGTACGTGCCCCTGACCAGGAATTGAACCTGCGGCTTTTTGGTCTACAGGCCGATGCTCTGACTGCTGAGCCAAACTGGACAGTATTTTATGTCTTTGCAAAATACTAAATGATGGCTTTTGGATTATATTTAAAAAGATAAATATGTTCTAAGTAGAAAACACACCAAAGTAGCAGGTTTTAACTCATTGCTCCTCAGAGGGTTGTGTTGTCTCGACCTTGCTAACAACAGGTCATGAAATAAAAGCGGTTCTCGAAACAGATGTGGTCTCCTTCCTGGTAAGGACTGACCTGGGTGTTGCAGAGGCGGGAGGGTGGAGAAAGACTGATGGATAGCGAGGTGGGGTGCACATTTCTGAGACCTGAAACACAGCTCCTCTTTCCTGTCCTCCCAACTTTTTAAAAGTGAGATGAAGAATTTCCAAAACAGCTCTGTTGATAGCCGAGTGCCCAGTTACTGGCAGGCAGTAAGGAAGTCCCAGACACGTAGGCTTTGGGACAAGCCAAGGGCCCTAACACGCCCAATGAACACTTCAGTTGTGGTGAATGTGTCATCATTTCCCTGTCTCGATTTACCTTTCAGAAATGATAGCATTTGTTTGGCTCTAGACTAATAACTGGTAACCTAGGACATTCTGTTTTCAGAAGCTTGCAGCTGCAGAAGAACCCTCCGGAAGGGGAGGGCGTGGCAGAGGGGTGCGGGCAGTTACTTTGCCTGCCCATCTCCAGCTGGCCCTGAGGTCATGCTCCAAGTTATCTGTGCACTTCTGTTATTGCTCTCTGAACCTATGCTCCCTAAGGCAGCCAAACGGATCTCTTGTAAAATGTCATCAGATCCTGTCACTCCTCTGCCTAAAACTCTTTAGTGGCTTCCTTTTCTTCTTTAGAATGAAATTTTAGCTGGTACCCACTACTCTACCCCACCCCATGCTTCTTCAGCTGTACGTGCCCCTTTTTTTGCTCTAGCCTACAAAGAGTCCAAGTTCCTTTCTGCCTCAGGACCTTTGCACTTCTGTTTACTTTGTCTCAAATGTTCACTCTCATTCAGCCCTTCCAGTGGCAGGCTTCTTTTCATTCCTCAACTTTCAGCTCAAATATCACCACCTTAAAGAGGCTGTCCTGACTTTCCTCCTCTCCTCCACGTGCCACCACAGGTCCGGTTCAGTTTAATTACTTTTTTTTTTTTATTTTTATTTTTTAATCCTCACCCGAGGACATTTTTCCATTTTTTGCACAGACAAAGTGGAAGGGAGAGAGAGGAAGAGAGAGAGAGGGAAACATCGATGTGAAAGGGACACATCGAGTGGCTGCCACCCGCACGACCAACCAGGGCCGGGGACAAACTGCAACCGAGGTACATGCCCTTAGCGGGAACCGAACCCGGGTCTCTCAGGACCGCAGGCAGACGCTCTAACCGCTGAGCCAAACCAGCCAGGGCCAGTTTAATTTCTTTATTACACTCACTACAGTCTCCATTGGTCTTGCCTATTTACTTATGTGCTTGTTTATTGTCTTCCTTCCCCTCATTTTCACAAGTCCCTTTAAGTCAGGGGCCTTTCTTTTTGATGTATTTATTATTCTATTCCAGCACTTTGCTCTGCATAACATCCGAAGGACGATAGGTTAATAAATCAGTCATTCAATAGATGAATGAATGAAGCAGGCAACTCATGAATGAGTATGGCCTTAAGCCCCTTGAGCGGGGGAAGACAAGTTCTCTTTGAATATCCTCCCACCCCTACCCCTGCCTCCAGAGATGACGGGAGAAGAATGTTGCAAGTATCCTTTCTCGGGAGGAGAAGAGCACCCCAACAGACCCCACTGCAGAAGGGGCAGTGAGGAGGAAACCCAGGCGAGAAGAACACTGTCCCAGGCTGCAGCACCCCAGGACCCAGGAGCCCGAAAGGGACTTAAGATGCCAGGAACATTGACTAAGTCATTGGTTCATGTCAACAGCGGAAAGAAAGCATGTACGGGCCACCTGCTGGGACGGCCACTTACTGTTCCATAGACACGGATACTGGGGACGGACAGTTGGACTTGAAAAGGCTTGGACCACAGGGCTTCTCACTGTCGCCTGGCGGCTGCAATCCAGAGCCTCTGTTTGAATCAACAGCAGGAAAGGTAGAACTGGACAAATACGTTTTTATACCCACACCTTTCCAAAGACGCTTCTCTTCCCTCCCCGCGCATGGGGCCACAGGCAGCACAAAGTGAGAGCCTCCGTCTCCCACTTCTACCGCCAACCCACTGCTTGGGACCAGCGTGGCTCTTATTCCTGGTGAGAACTGTCTTCTGAATCAGACTGACTGTGTGTGAACCAGGACTATCTGCTAAAATTCTCCGAGCTTTGATTTCCTCATCCTTCACACAAAGAAAACACTCCATGCATACACTTATGAGGATTAAATGATTCATGCAAAGTGCTGAACACAGAACCACACAGAGCATGGACTGTCCTCAGCAGTAGAGCAACACCCCTTTCTGGGCCTTAGTAGCTCATTTAAAAAAAAAATGAGACGGGTTGGAGCCGTCGTCTGTTTCCCAACGATGGCACATGTGGAAGAGATAATTTTAGGTGATACCATGATCTCTACGAATCCCTTCCAGGTATAATATCCCACAAGTAGATTGAGTTCATTGGTTTAATCCAGACCTGTCAAACCTCCAGCATAGCCAGAGATCTAAGTAGGGTTTGGACTGAATCACAGAGGCTGACTGCCAAGGGGGGCATCGCATCCCTGCCAAGTGCCACCTTGTGGGGAGCTGCGATCGGAGGGGGACTGTGGGTGTTTCTTGGAAGAGCTAACCTGAAACCGAGGGGAGATGCCAGGGGTTTACGAGCCAGTGAATACGATTCCCTGTCAATGAACAGGACAGACTGGCGCGGGGCTTGGAAAAGCAGTGTGCTCGGTCACACAGGTTCCCAAGAAGAGTCTTCTTCGCACCAACCTGTGGACCACCTCGAACACCCAAACAGGAGGGACACGGATGGCGAGGGATGCTGTAATTTTACATATCGAGAAAACACGGGGTAGAGGTTGATAAATAAAATGACTCTGACACCAAACCTCAAATTTCATACCTTGAATTTCTATTGCGTTGGTCTTCTGAGAAACTTGGAACACTCACCCAAATTGTGAAATGACTTGGCCCCATCCTCACAGTCATACTGAGACCAGGATTATGAACATGTGACACCCTTGTCAACAACACGCCCATCAATCATACTGAGGTCTGACATTATGTAAATACCAGTGTATTTATTAGTTTGTGGTCTCGCTGTCACCTCATTCCTTGCTGAATGGTAAACCAGTTATGTGCTGGTTGGCTTCCATCAGAGTGTGGACGGATGGAGGTGTATCAGTGGCTACTAATTATCAGAATATTAAAAAAAAAAAATCCAACCAAGGAGATGGAGGACATTGAGGGTAAATCAAGAAACAGGCTGCCTGGTGAGGGTTGGGAGTCAGGCAAACCCTCATTTCACTATAACCTTAAGCTGTGTGACTTGGTGAGGACAGTCACCGATGTGAATCTCAGCCTTCCCATCTGTGAAATGGGAGCTAGCACCGGTGAAGGTCAAATGTGACGCATCTGGGAGCTATCAAGCTCCGGTATCTGGCACCTAATAGTGCTTGAAGAATGATGATTCGCCCCCCACTGGAGGGCCTTAGGGAGAGGCCAGCACGCTGTTCTAGAGAGATTTCGTCCTGGACTCTTCAGGCAAGTTAGAGACTGCTCTGTCTGCTTCCTAAGCACCCCGCGTGTGCCTCCGTGCTAATGCCCATCACACCACACTGTGAGTGCCCAGGTACGTGGCTGGCTCCCAGCGTGACCAGGAGCTCCTAAGGGCAGGCTTAGTGTCTTTTCTGTCTGTACTTCTAGTACCTCAACAGTGCTGCCCAATATGCTAGCCCCTAGCCACATGTGGCCATTGAAATGATCGAAATTAAATTACATGAAGAATGCATTCCCTCAGTCACAGTGGCCCCATTCCCAGCATTCAGTGGTCACTGGTGGCTCCCGTATCGAACCGCAAAGAGACAGAACATTTTCATCTTCGCGGAAAGTCCCGTTGGACTGTGTAGACACGGGAAGGCCCGGGGTCAATGTCTTCTGAGCAGGAGGGGAGAGAGAGAAGGGCTGGGAACTGGGGCACAGTGGACCATACGCTGGGGTTGAAACCAGAAACAGCGACCCTTACAAAATACTGAGACTTCCCTAACCCTATCTTCACTCCCAATTTTCCCTGTTTTCTTCAAATGTACCTTAACATCTGTAGGGAATACGAAAACACGCACACCGTGTAAAAACGAGATTTGGTGGAATGAATGTCCCGCATGGACTCTGGGGCTGTCCAATCTGCAAGGATCACAGTTCTTAGCATGGCACACACTACTGTTGCTCAACAGGGAATCCAACTGGATTTCCCGAGTACTGTTGGTCAGGCACTGTTTGTATGTTATCATACTTAATTCTCATCACTGCTGGAATCCCCATTTCACAGATGGGAAAACAGAGGAATGGAAGAGTTCGATTACCACAGGCCACACAGAGGAAGTGTCAGAGCCAGGATGCAACCCAGGGAGGCCTGAGCCGGATGCCCAGACGCACTCACGCTGTGCGTGCTGTGAGCAGGAGCCGAGTCCCCCCCCCACCCCCACCCCCACCCCGGTCTGGTGGCTGCGGCCACCCCCGTCCTCACACACACAGGGGCTGCTTCCTCAGAATCCCAGAGGAATCGTGCTGTGGGTGCCGGGTGATTTCTCTGGAATCACCAGTCCAAGCTCTGTAATCTCCCTCCCCCTTGACTTCCCAGTGTCTGGTCAGACTGGACGTTGGATTCAGGTTGTCAGAACTCACCATGATGTTCTTCTATAGGCCCAAGGCCACCTGGAGGGCGCGGCTGGCTCCTCCAGAGGGCAGTAAACAAGGAGACTAAGGGGTGTCATCAGATGGCTACTCTAACCCTCAGGACTCAGGAGTCAGACTCCTGAAGAGGATCGACGCCCAATGAGATCCGGATAAAGGGGCGGGAACATCCATTCACAGCTCAGCAGCAAATACTGAGTCAAATGCCGATCCTCCATTGGCGGAAGGGAACACAAGGGGAGACGAGGAGGAAGAATAAAACTACCACGGTAATGATGCTACTGACTATGAGAGCAATACCCCATTCAGTGGGCACCTGCTCCCTGTACGAAGCCCTGATGGCACCACATTGTGAAAGCCGGATCCACAGGGAAGAACTGTCATCCTCATTGGAGAAAGGTGGGGGAGGGGGGGTTATACGCCACGCCCCCCAAGGTGGTAGAGGAGCCAGGAGCAGTCTCCAGACCTGTGTGTGTCCCTGACTCCCCACCCCGGCGGGTGTCACAGTGACTTCTCTGTTTCAACAAGGGGGGAGGAGAGGGCCTGGGCATTTCAGTTCTTGGAGCAGACAAGCCACAAGAGAACACGGCTCCGGGGCAAAAGTCAGGCCCAGGTTTACTCATCAAAAAGCTGCTGAAGTCCGCGGCCCACTGCGGCTCTCAGAGGCTTGGCTGTGAAGAGTCAAAACACTCACAAGTTGCAAACCCACGAGATATTTCTGTTTCGTGATATTACTGGTGAGGGCTGAATATGGTTGTGATATCTTTCAGTTCACGAAGCAGGCAGGAGAGAGGCAAGGAGCCGGCGAGGCAAGAGGAACTGAGGTATTTCAAGAACCAGACGCTTCCAAAAATATGACCATGTCTGATGGAGGGAGTTGGCCATCATGCTACTCCACTTCTCCGAAGCTCGGGGCGGCTCCCCACCAGCTCCGGCGAGGGCTTTGATGTCACTCACCAGCTGCCCGGCTTATCTGCCTTCCCATCCAGCAGGAGCCCGATGCATCAGCCAGGAGGGATGACACGGTGTCCCCTTGGAGGTGCCGCACGGACTCAAGCTCCCTGAGCTGGTTCACGGTCGTGCTCTGCCTGGGAAGCCTTTTCCCTCCGCCCTGGGACTGAGAGAAAAAGCCAGATTCTCCCTGGCATACCTGGACTGCGGCCGCCTCTGTGGGGTCTTCCTCAACACCCTGTCGATGCTGCGGACCCTGAGCGCTCCACGCTCTGACACGCTGCCCACTACAGCACGTGACCCCGGCACCCCATTCGCCTGTGCATAGGGTCTGTCTCCCTTTCCAGACCATCAGTGATTATGGGCAAGGGGGACATTCCGTTTATCTTTGTACTCTGCAGCAAATATTTGCTGAATGAGGAAGTAGATTCGTTGGATGTCCAGGTGATTGATAGGAACACGGCCTCCCGGGGGTACCTCGCAGTTGAGAACAATGCACGAGCCAGGAACTGCCTTTGTTTACACACACAAACACACAGTCCTTCAAGGAACCGCCCGGGGAGCTCACAGCAGACACGGCGCTGTGGACTCCCGCGCCTAGCACCATTCGGAACTTGTTTTGAATGGAAGTCTCCAGCCCTTCTTTTCAGAGGACCTGAAACAGCTTCTTTCAAGTGACCATAAACAATCCAGGGGTGTGTGTGTGTGAGTGTGTATGTGTGCACGCGCGCGTGTGTGTGCACAGACTCCAACATGCCCACGTGCAGCTGTAGACATTTTGAAAGGATCTCACGTCAACCACACGTTTTCAGACTCTTCTTTTCAAGTTCCATTCAAGGCCCGGGTAAAATGTGTTACATTCAAATTCTGGATCTTCCATAAAAAAAGTGTGTGAAGTATGCCAACAAAGGTTGAATACAATCATTATTTTGCAGCCAAGCTCCCTGCTCATAATTCACATGCAAAATACGGCCTGATCCCAATTAGCTCAAACTTGTTTTTGCTTTTCTCTGTTTGTCGCCCGCGGCCCACCTTCCTGGGACTCCTCCTTTCGGGTTATTTGTTCAGACTTCAGCTCCAGACACACCACTGTGATTTCCTTTTTAATAAACACTATCCAGCGAGTAGCGGAAAACAATGAGAGGCACCTGCACTCTATTATAACTTCTCATTCCACCCACAGACGCGCAGCTATGAATAAGCCGAGAACCACCACCAGGCTAAGGATAGTAACAGCATTTTCCCATAAACACGGTATCATGAAACTTCAGCTCACATGAAGGACAGAGTACCCGGCTGCCCCATTGTTTCAGAGGGGGTAGGAATGTCACTTGCAGAGCCAAATGTCTGCTGTCTGTCTGTCTGCGGCCAATGCCTTGGTCATGGGTGGGGCCCCGGGAGAGTTCATGCCGTGCGAAGAAACAGCTGGACATTCCTGAAATCTTAGGGGTGGGGAGCGCTAATTAATGGCAGACCGGCAGCCAGAGGCAGAGCGGCCGAGGAGAGGGCGTGAGGAGGGGAATCACAGCACGGATGTCCAGGCTCCGTCTTATCCATGTAACACGTGTCCATAGAGTGCCGGCCACACGTGCAGGCACTGTGCTCGGTGCCTAGCACACGCCGGTGAGCACGGCAAAGACTCCCGCCCTCACGGAGTTCACGTTCTAGCCACTGACTAGCTGTGCTACTTTGAACAAGGGACCGGATTCCATTGAGCCTCGGTTTGCTGCCTGGGAAACGGGCTAAAACACACCTAAGTCCCAGCTCTTAGAAGCCTAGAGCGAGCTGGGAGTAGTAATAACTGTCACCACTTCATCTGCTTCTTATTTTTGGTAAAATCTCCTCCAAAGTATTACCTGACAGAGGGAAGATGGTAACTTGACAGAGGAGGACTCGGCAGACATCACATTGACCAAGCATCACCAATGAGGAGACACATGGACCTTATGAATCCCTGGATGAGATGCACAGACCAGAATAGTGTAATTTCTGTAATGTTATTTTTGCAGATTTTAATTTGCGGTATATCATATCATGTTGAAATGTGCCGCTGACCCCTCTTAAGTGCACAGTTCAGTGGCATTAATTACATTCATAACGTTATGCAACCATCACCACTGCTATTTCCAAAATGCTTTCCTCACCCCAAACAGAACGCTGACCACTTTGAACATATATTCCTGCTAGACAGTGAGAGTGTTCAAACAGAGGTCGTGGTGGAGTAACATCCACTTGGTCGCTCAAGGCCGGCATCTTGCAAACCACCTGGATTCCGCCCTCTCTCCACCCCGCTACCAGTCCAGTGGAATCATTGCTCTCAGACCACAGCCCGCCTCTGGCCACCGCTCACCGAAGCCACCGTCATCCGTCTCTTGGGCTACTGCGGTAGCTACCTCACTGGGGTCTCTGCTCCAGCCCTGCCCACGCCCACCCCTCCCCAGTCCACTCTCAACGCAGCAGCCAGAGTGACCCTTCTGAAGTGCAGGTCTGCTCAAGACATCTGTCAGCATGCACGATCTGGTCAAATGCTCCCAACTGGGCTCCCTCTCTCCCTTCCCCCATACCCCTGCGCTGTAGCCAGCTTCCTTGCTGTTCTTCCATCTCTGACCTCAGGGCCTTTGCATGTGCTGTTTCTTCCATCTGCAATGCTCTGCCACTAGCTTATTACTTCCTCAGGTCTCTGCTCAAACATCACCTTTCCAGAGAGGCCTTCCTTGAACATTCTCTATAAAATGGCACAATTAACACTCTTTATTCTGCCTACTCTATTTATTTTCCCATGGCACGTATCAACATCTGTGCCCGTCTTCGACAGATCACCTCTCAACACCAAACCCAGCTATCACTGCCCTGCTTGAGATCAAGGAGTGGTTCCTCCTCACCACAGGGCACCATGTTAGGCTTCACCAGTAGAGGGTGCTGGAGGAGTGAGTTCTGTGTCTCCAAAGGCACCTCCCTCAGGGCAGCTTACTCCTGCCATACACCGCCCCCCCACACCAGGGCACTGATCCCCCCTCACCCCACTGGCAGATTCCCAGTGACTTCCATCACAGGTGACCTTCCCTGGAACCTGAGGGACAGTTTCCAAAGGAGCTCCACCTGCAGGTGGCGTCTGTGAAAGCCCCTCTGCCACCCAATGGGCCATGGCCGGCTCGATCCCTACCCTGGGAGGGGGGACAGATCAGAATTCCCTTGGTAGCCAGTGTTCAGCTTTTCCTGTTAAAATCACTGTGCTTTCTGTCTCCCGATTGAATCTCAGCTGCGACAGAAACAGAACACAAGCAAAGGCTCTGCACTAAAGATAAACAAAGGCTTTGTTTATCTTTGCTGCTTTGTCTACTACTGTGTGCTTGGCATGTCATAGGCATGTGATGAGTCTAGGGAGGGAGGGAGGGAGGAAGAGAGGGAGGGAGGAAGGAAGGGAGGAAGGAAAGAAGGAAGGGAGAGAGGGAGGGAGGGAGGGAGGAAGGAAGGAGGAAAGGAGGGTAGGAAAGGAGGGAGAGAGGGAGGAAGAAAGGAAGGAGGGTAGCAAGGAAGGAAGGAGAGAAGGAAGAAAGGGAAGGAGGGAGGAAGGAAGGAAGGAAAGAAGGAAGGAAGGAAGGAAGAGCAAGGAGGGAGGGAGGAAGGAAGAAGGGAAAAGGAAGGACAGAGTAAGGATGGGGGAATGAAGGAATGGATGGTGACCCCTACTCCATGGGGCATCACATGGTCCGTAACAGCGGGTGATGCAGTAGACACTCATAAAATCATCACTCATTAATCTTCTTGAGGCCCTCACGTGACTTCCACTGCACCCTGTCCATCGCCCAGCCTCTGGGACATTGAAATACCTCACTATCAAGCTCCAGAGCCTGGAGTCTGGGCCTGCCTCATGATTCTCTTGAAGAAAAATAGCAACAGCAACATGAGTAGAGGGCGAAAGAAGGAGGGCAGCATCTTTGGACCAAATCTGGAACTTCCGGAGCTTGTTTTTATTCTGATGATCACAACAGAATGGAAACAACCCGCCTCATCTCCACCGCTGGGCAGCGCGATTCCTGCGGGACCAGGGGTGGAGGAGGGGCGGACATGGGCAGGCTCCTCCCTCTTTGGTTGGAAAGCCCTGTGGGGCCAGCACCTAGTTTCTGGGGTGAATATTCACTTTCCCAGTCTCCAAACAGGCCTACCAGGAGGCTGTAGAATGAGCATTTTGCGAAAGCATAAAATGAGCCTGATAATTAAAATGCTCAGCAATTAGAGTGATGAACTATACTCCAATCTACTGAGTTAATTTCATAACCTCACAAAAGTAGAAAGAAAAACAATTTGGAGATTAGAAAGCTCTGAAGGATTTTTTTTTTCTTTTTGACTCATCTATCACTTGTTGGTCTGCTCACAATTTCCTTCTCCTTCCACTGTTTGCCTGCAGTATGTTTAAGAAGTATACTGGCCACACTCGTCTGCTTACCAAATAAATCGAGAAGAAAGCCACAGAGTCCCAACGCCAAGAATTATGACTGCCTAGTAAAACACGCAGTAACAATATAATTCTGCTAAGAAAAGGGCACAAAGGTATTGAATACCAACCTCCCCGATGTAAATAACAACTGTCTATTTCAATTACTGTTTTCTTTTTGGTTCAAATTCTGAAAAGCAGTCGAAGAAATTAGCACAGTTGAAATGCATGGTGCTGGAAGGTAGCCAGGAGCCAAAAGAAAGCAAGAATGAAGACACCTGAGTGTCCAGGTGGACGTCACTTCCTCCATAGGCACACCCACCGCCAATAAGCACATGGAAAGATGCCGGCATCGTCAGTCACCACAGACATGCAGATCAAATCACAGTGATAGCATTCCGCTCCCTGTCTACTAGTACGGTCTCAATAAAAAACACAAACGTGGAAAATAACAGGTGTTTGAGCTGATGTGGAGAACATGCTGCTGGTGGGAATGTAAAATGGTGCAACCGCTGAGAGAAAATTTGGGCATTTTCTCAAAAGATTAAACCTCTGATTACTCTGTGACGCAGCCGTTTCACTCGTAGGTATATACCCAAAGGAACGGAAAGCAGAGACGCAAGAAGCTGTTTGTTCACGAATGTGCACAGTGGCCCTGTCCTCACAACCAGAAGGTGGAAGCAACCCAACCGGCCACCAAGGGGAACGGATACACCGTGAAACACACACACAACGGAACGTCATCCAGCCATAAAAAGCAATGCTGTTTTGACATGTGCTGTCATATGAATAGACCTTGAAAACATTTTGCTTAGGGACATCGAATGAACACAGAAGGATAAACACTGAATGATTCCACTTGCATGAGGTACCTTGAGTAGGCAAATCAGAGAAGCAGAAGGTGGACGTCACCGGGGTGCAGCAGGAAAGGGGTGCCGAGTTTACGTGTGAGATGATGGAAAAGCTTCAGGTATAGATAATGGTCATGCAACACTGCGAATAAAGTTAATGTCTCCGATTTATACACTTCCAAGTGGCTAAAATGATATATCGTAGTGTGTATATTTTACGACAATTAAAATAAACGGATGCCACACACACGAGCACTAAAATCCACGTCCGGTCTCACAGGAGAGCTTGCCAGGCCCTTGCCCTGGGTCTGTTTACTCTCATTTTACAAACGACTCTAACAAAACTCGATGAATTGGACTTCTTATCTGAGAGTCGGGAGCCGGCTCACGCGCCAGGCCTCTGCACATTTTAATGAGGTTGGCAGCTCTCTGGGAGGGCGGCAGAAGGGCAGGCTTTCCGCCAGGCCTGGGTGATTCACGTTTACCTGGTGGAACCCTCTTCAGAACAGCGTGCGCGTGGCCTGGGCAAGGCGTGTCGTCTGCCTAACTCGCGCATCATACACGTGGAGCCCGACCCAGATGGCCCATCCCGCACACTGTCAGGGACGGGCTGAGAGTATGCGCACATGCAGTCTCAGCCACCGCTGTTACCCGCAGAGGAAGGGCTTGGAATGACACGCCCCTGAGAGGTGAGAGGTCCCAACAGCCACCGCCAGAAAACAATCCCAGTGGTGACCAGCAAGGAGAGCTCTGGGCAGAAGAGGATGGAGAAGGCTAGACAGACCCGCGGGCACCGCAGGCAGGAGGCAGGCCGGCGGGGTCTCTGCAGCTGGTGCAGGTGAAACCATAGCACCCCGTGCTGGTGTGGGCCCTGCAGGGGCATTCAAGGGGCTGTGAAGGCCAGGGCAAGGTCTAGGGCAGCGGTACTCAAAGTGTGGTCCCCAGAAACTTGTTAGGATTGCAAACTCACGGGCCCCTCCCGGGGAAGGGCCCAGGCATCCGTATTTTAGTAACACACCGGGCAACTCTGATACCTGCAAAGGGGACCTTAGGGTTAAACTGCTGAGGAAACCCAAGCCCGTAGCCTAAGTGCCTCTGAGATGCTGCCTTCAAACAGTCCTTCCAGCCTGGTCCAGGCTGCAAGCTCCCCGATCTCTGACCACAGAGCACTGGCTCTCCATCCTGCCCCCGGGATTGCTCAAGGCACCTTGTACCTCCGCTCCGCTAACCTGTGCTGTGCAGACACGCATCTCTCCAGCTGGATTCCCCAGGGAGGTGCTCTTAGCTTTCATCACACTTTCGCCATACGTTCAAATCACCGAGGCCCCAGTCACCCGTCACTACACAGCCCACCCGCGCGCAGGTCAGGTCAGCTTCTGCCTCCGTGATGCGTTCACCTCAGTGCTGTTCTCCCATTCCCTAGGGCTCCCCCATCCCAGGTTAGGGTGCAGCAGTGGGATGGTTTCTTCTACAGAGGTGGTGCTTTGGGCCTCTGGTTTCTCTGCATGTCAGTCCCCCCTTGGAGCGACGACCACAGAGAACTCCCAAAAGCTCTCCTTTGCCGTGACCCACCTCCAGAACCTTCAGTGTGTGCAGATCTCAGGAAGCAAAGATCCATGCCCCAAAGGAGCAACTCAGATACTTAAACACCGCATTTTGGGAAGTGAATTATTTAAGAACACTGCCATACACCATGCTCAACTCAATGGATCTTTGCGATGAGCAACAATGGCCAGAGATCCGACGGAGGGAGGGCGTCCACCACGTCTGGACCCGACGCTAAGCAGGCATCCCCTCATCGAATCCTCACACGTTCAGGAGGGAGATGCCAGTCCTGTACCCATTCTCAGGTGAGAAAACTGAGGCTTACACAGACTCAAGCAACTTGTCCAAGGTTGTCACAGGTAATGTGCGGGTGCTAAGAGTCCAAAACAGGCAGCCTGGTTTCTGAACCCACCCTGTTTCCCACGTGTGAATGGGTAGAGGGCGGAAGGAAGAAAAGTCAACGCGAGAGCCAGAAAGAAAAGGATGCAGTTCCCGGTGAGGTAGGCCATTGACATGGATGGAAACAGTTCTGATCCGCTAAACCCACCCCTAGAAGAGGTACCTCCCGCGACGACGAGTTCCCCTCCACCCGGAGGATAAGAATGGTTGCCAAGCGGGGCTGCAGGACCAGGCATCTTGGGTCAAGCTCCCGGGGAATCCGGACTTGCCAAGTTCTGATACGCTCCCTGGAGGCGACGCTGGCTGAACCGGGCCGTGGTCCGCCTCCCCACAGAAACAGTCTTTCCGGCACGGACGGGAGCTGTCTAACAAGCCCCGGCCACGTGTCAGAGCGGGCGAGGGCCGGAAGGCAGAAAACAATACGGCACCCCATAAACTGCTGAGTGCGGGAAAAGTGCAGCGCATTTTCTGCAAAGATGGTGAAATGATTTTTATCCTGCGCGCCAGCTGATCCTACTCAGATCTCCACTTCTGGATCCCTCCGAGCAAATATTTCAAGTATCCTGTGCAGCTGGTACCACTCCGAGCACGATCTGGGCAGAGGCCCAAGCACACACCCCAGCCCACAGTGGATGGAAGCAGAGGCCGGGGACGGCTTCCCTGGTTCAAAGGTGGTAAAGGAAACAGACCAGAGTCTTGGGGTGCTGGGGTCTGTACAATTCTACGTGGATTTACCAAACACTCTGCAGGGCAATAAATAAGAGAGACAGCTCCACTAGGCTGACAAATAGGATTTGGATATATCTTCACCGATTATTGGTGAAATTCAAAGTCAGATGGGTTTAGGAAATAATCTAAAGGAATTAGCATGCATGGGTACCAAAGAACAACTTCGCTGAACAAATGCTTAATAAGTAGGTGCTAGGACAGGCTTTGCTTCAAAGGCAGCAAACAGTGAAAACTACCTAGGGAGTCAGAGACCCTGGGCTTGAGAGATTTGAAACAGTCTTCTTGTGCTCTGTGTAAAACATTATGTTCCTGTCTCCACCAGCTAGATGGTGGGTGCCTCTTTGGACTATGGACTCCGTGAGGTCTGAACCTAGGCCTAGGCCAGTGCCTGACAGACAGCAGGTACCCAGTGGGTACTGGCTAGGATGAACAGAAATAAGGAAATACTACAATAAACATATGAAGGTCAAAGGAAAAAGCACACAGATGCCCGGCCGGTGTGGTTCAGTGGTTGAGCATCGACCCATGCACCAAGAGGTCGCCGGTTCGATTCCCGGTCAGGGCACATGCCCAGGTTGTGGGCCCGATCCCCAGTGGGGGGCATGCAGGAGGCGGCCAATCGATGTTCTCTCTCTTTAATGTTTCTATCTCTCGCTCCCTCTCCCTTCGTTTCTCTCTAAAATCAATAAAGGGGGAAAAATTTTTTTTTAAAACCATGCAGAACTTAGAACATATTTTGAGTAAATAAGAATGAAAATACCCCATGCCAAAAATGATGGGAGACAGCTAAAGCGGTATTAGAGGGAAATATGTAGCTTTGTAATCAACGTGCGATTGATGTCAGATGACCAGTGGTCTTCCGGCCCTTGACTGTGAGGCGTTTAGGGGTACGAACTGTTTTGTAATTCAGCTTCATAGCCTCAGAGCCTAGAATAGTGTTGGGCAGAGTTTGTGCTTGGGAATGATCTGCTTTAATGGAAATGTTTCTGCATTGTGTTTCTGCTATTGTTTATCTGGTGGCCCTGCCTTTTATTGTTGTTGCATATTCAGCCTCTAATAAGAGCTAACATTTATTACACTGAGTGTCAGAAACTGTGCTGAGTCCTTCAAAAGTATTTCATTGACTCTGCGCAAAAAGTGGATACTATTTTGATTCTCCAGAACCATAGTAGTACTCACTTGTTGTACAGATATAGAAACTGATACAGAAACTGAGGCCCAGAGAGGTTAAGCAACTTGTCCCACATCACACAGCTGAGAAGTAGCAGAACCAGCACTTGAAACCAGACAGTGCAAATCCAGAGCTGCTGTCCACAACCACAGTGATTTGCTGCCTCCCACTCACGTTAGAAATAAGTTCCAGCAGATAGTCTTCCTGGTAAAGGGCTTGTACTGTGCTCCCCCAACACCCTGCGACTACTGTCATCATTGCACCCCCACCCCCGCAAGCGGTGGCCTGCTGCCCTGTGCTCTCAGCCCCTCACGCCAGGGCTGGATCTCCCATCTGCGCAGCCTCACTAGAGGCTTCGCTCAGAGGGAACGCTCGGCTGTCTACTCAGTGCGGCTAGAGGTAGGGGTGGAGGAGAACGGAGTGTCTTAGACTATAATGTGCGTGTAACTCACCCGGAGTGTTTGTTAAAATGCAGATTCTGACTCAAGACATCTGGGGTCGGCCTGAGATTCTGCGTTTCCCCAAAGCTCCCAGGGATGCCATGCTGGTGGGCACGGGCTGGGCTGGGCTGGGCGTAGCAAAGGGGATGATGAGAGGGCGGGGTCTTGGGATAGAGCTGCCCTGGGCTCAGAGCTGGGAAATTCCCGACTCTGTGATCTTGGACAGATCGGCTCACTGCTTCTGGTTCCAGGGTCCCGGTCTATGAAATGGGAATAACTGGACACCTGACAAGGCTGCGGTGGGAATTAAGTCAGATGGACTGGAGTGGATGGGCCAGCGCAGTGGTGATGCCAAATAGGGGTACTCTTCCTTTACTCTGAGACATTTTCTTCATAGTTATTTGTTGACTCATCCTCCTTATAGGGCTTCTTGAGTCTTTCCTTGATTGTCTTTGGTCTCCTCTCTCTCTCTCTCTCTCTCTCTCTTTCTCTCTCCACACACACACACACACACACACACACACGGAATGAAGTGTTAAGTCAGCCTACTGTGGGCTGCCTTTATCGCTTTATTTTCCTCCTTAACTTGTTCACAAAGATCTTTCTCCTCATACCCCTGGGTCAGTATACAAATGCAACAAGGAATATGGGATTTTGGCCTGGCTGGCGTGGCTCAGTGATTGAGCGTCGACCCCATACACCAAGAGGTCAGGGCACATGCCCAGGTTGTGGGCCTGGTCCCCAGTGGGGGGCGTGCAGGAGGCGGCCAGTCGATGTTCTCGCTCATCAATGTTTCTATCTCTCTCTCCCTCTCCCTTCCTCTCTCTAAAATCAATTAAAAATGTTTTTTTAAAAAGACTCAAATCTTAAAAAAAAAAAAAAAAAGGAATGTGGGATTTTGAAGATTAGCTTGTGGTACCCCAAACTAGAGCTCCATAACCCGAGAAGGCAAACAGCATTACTTGTCAGACTAAACAGGGGCAAACCAGTGTCCCTAGGAGCCCCCGTGTGTCAGCTGTCCTGAACCGACCAACCTCCTCTAGACCACCGAGAGTCCTGGGGTCAAGGACTACGAGCCTGCCACACGCCACAGAGACACTACCACAGAGACTCTGCTGAGTGAGAAAGGAAAGAACAGGCCAACCACAGAGTAGCTGACGCAAATCTCTCCCTGGTAACAGGAGGCACATTTGTTGGTCTGGGAGCCGAGAGGATGTCAGACAAGTAAACAAAAGTAAATGAAAAAATTAAATGCTAACGAGGTCTCCGTGAAAACTCACTGTCTTTTCCATTTGTGGGGAAATGGGCCAAGAAAAATACAAATAGGCTAATAAAGACAAGCAGCTCACACTTCCTGAAGGTGGTCCTTCCCGACCCGTACTGCCAATGGCCCACTATCAACCGAGTCTGGAAAGATAGCCTGTTAACCTCGTAGGCGGTGATGCAACCAACACAATCAAAAACCTTTTGGGAACGGAAAAGAAGACGTATCAACTGTGACCAGAACAGAACAAGAAATAACCTCATACTGGCATTAGCCCATCATGCTCTCCATGCGTGTGAGGTACCAGGACTCAAAAACTCTCATGTCCCATACCAGGCCCCGTTCATTGCCTGGAACTGGAGCTTTGAAACAAGCTGTCTAGCCCTGAATCCCAGATCTTGGCTCTTGGCCAAAGACAGAGCAAGTTCTAGGACAGGAGATAGAGACACAAAACCCCCAGTCCACTGTGGGCATCCCCTCCTGACCGTGAGACTGGGGGGAGTATGTTAGGCTGAATAACACCCCCTGCCCCATGCCCAAGTCCTAATCCCAAGAATGTAGGAATTGATATCTTACATGTCAATAGGGACTTTGTAGATGTGACTAGGTTAAAGTTCTTGAGATATGGAGATTACCTGAATTATCCAGGTGGATACAATGTAACCATGACGGTATTTATAAGAAGGAGTGAAGAGGGTCTGAGTCAGAGAAGACCATGTGAGGACGGGACAGAGACTGAGCGGATGTGGCCACGAGCCACGGATGGCCAACCGCCTGTAGACGCTGCAAGATGGAAGGAACGGATTCTTCCCTAAAGCCTCCAGAGCGAAACAGTCCCACCCGCCTCTTGACTTCAGCTTCATAAGACTCCTTTCAGACTTGGACCTCCAGAATAGGAAGACAATACTGTGTGTCGTTTTAAGCCACTACGTGTAATACATTGTTACCGCAGGAATGAGAAACTCATGCAGGGAGCATACACAGTCTCAGGTCCAAGTTTCAGCTCTGCTTCTTCCAAATGGATGAGTGTGGGCACATGGCTTGCCTTCTGTGAGTGTCCATTCCCTTATTCACAGAACGGGAATTCTGTAGGTGGTGAGTCGTAAGGATTCAATAAGGACCTAGGTTAGTTCCTCCCACAGGAGCGGCCTCCACCCATCGGGCCTGGATGCCATGGCATGTAAGATGCCTGAAAACCACCTACACCGAAACCCTCACTGGCTTAGTTTACCATGAAGGCAGTGAAGGAAGAGGAACCAGAGGAAGGAGAATGGAGAAACCGATCCTGTCTCTTAGGAACTGCGGGGAATATTTTCTATACCCTGCCTGGCTCTTTAGGACAGTCAAGACACACTTAAGGATTTATCTCTCATCCAATGTGGCACGTCCCTGCCATGCCCACCTTCATATACCTCGGCATTTACATGGCGTGGGTCCCCCGATGACTAACTTCTCCTAACACTCTGCAGGAGTCTTCCTGGAATCACCACTAGGCGTCCTGCACGGCCTCACCGAAGCCAGTCGTCGGACCAGCCGGGGTCTTCTCTGGGCTACTCTACGCAATCTGTGCCGCCTCAAATCAAACGTGGGGGTGCGGTGACTCACGCAAACAGGAGGAGAGGTCTAGTTTCCATCCAGAGACAAGTGCAACTGGGGATTCGACACACCTGAAGTGGGGCCCTGGGTTGTGTCTGCAGAAGAGGCTCTTCTCCCCCACCCAACCCCCCTTTTTTAAAGAAAATGCCAGCCTGGGAAGAAGACTCTCTACTCTCCAAAAATTTGAACACAACATCTTCAAATAGTGATGCAAATATGGCAACTGAGACAGCCTCTTTACAGCAAATGCTAATGTCTGATATAGACCACCACTCTGCCCCTCACAAGAACCTGATGATATGTGACCATTTCCATTTACCAATGGGCTCAAAGAGGCCATTTAACTTACTCAGGATCACACAGTGAGGAGAGGCAGTAGGATTAGCATCAATGCTGAACCTCCGTGCCATAGGACAGGGAAGGATAAGCCAATGAGAAAGCGCCTGTGGCTGACTGTCTGCATACAGACCTGTGGAGATGGTACTTGGAACAGTGTTGATAAAACCGAAACACACTCAGGGCGGGTCTGCCTCAGTAGGAACTGCGCCCACCAAATTACAGGGGCTACAGCTGCCTCGCAGACCCCGTATCACATAACCTTGGTGAGCGAATTCATTCTTTTGTCTTATTCAATTCTCCAATGGAAAAGGATCTTGGTTTGGTTTTAGTTGATCTTCACCAATTCTGCAAGTTGCGAGTCGCCATTTCCATGAAGAGAAGACAGGATTGGGCTTAGAATCTTCTCTGGTAATAACAGCGACTTGAAATTAATAATGTGGCTACATTGTCAAGGTGTGTAGTTTTATCCCTATCCGTTCTTTTTTTCTCAATTTTTATTAATTTATTTTTGTTACAGATGTTTCTCCTTTTTCCCCCCTAGACACCCTCCTCCCTATTCTACCCCCATCCCCCCAGCCGTGTTGTCTATGTCCATTGGTTATGCATACATCCCTTTATGATGGTGATAGAGAATTTCCTTTTAAAACAAAGTTAACAAAAGTATGAATTGATTTAAAGATACACTTTAATATTAATTAGATCTTAAATGTTTTAAATGTTCATTAAATGATAATAGGGGAACCTTGTGAAGGTGGGCGAAGACTGGCAGAAGTTTGGAAGAGAGACCCTGACCATCTCAGCAGAGGGTCAGCTGTGACATGGGGCTATGAGCTTGTAAGGTACTTTATGATTTTCTTCGGGACATGGGTTACAGGCTGGCGTCAGAGAGGGCATGGGGAAGGCTTCCAGGGTTGCCGTGGGGACTGGGATCCGTACCCTTATCCATGGGGTATGGCTCCGCGTGTCTATGCCCCGTGGTGTGGGCACCTTCTGTCCTCATAGTCACCATCAGCTCACACTGATGGTAATCCAGTCGTCGAGACTGCCACCGTGCCCTGTTTAAGGAGGAATGGAAGCAGGTGGTGCATTTTAGAAAGATGCACATGATGAACCCAATGACTTGGTAAATGGTTCCACCCTAACTATCTGTAAGCTTGAGCAGTCTCAACAAGCTCACGCATCCAGGGTTCTGGGTGGTCTTTGCCGCATGAACACATCACACCACAAACAGATTGGGGGAGACGCCTACAGGCAATGGATGGTGTCTGGTAACGTGACATTTGATTCACTTTTCATTCTGTTGGAACTAAGTAGTGTTGAATCAATAGTCAACAGTTTGAACTCTGAATGGGCAGCTAACCATTTTTTTTTGTTCAATTGTCTTAGTCGTTTACTGCTGCATCTCAAATCTAAGTGGGCTGAAACAATTAAAAGCATTCATTATTTCACACGTTCTGTGGTTCAGACATTTGGGAAGCAGCTTAACTTGATGGTTTTGGCTCAGGGTCTCAAGCGTAGTTCAAGTCAAGATTGTAGGTGGGTTGGCAGGCGTCTGAGAGCTTGGCTAGGGCTGGATAATGAGCTTCCCAGATGGCTCACTCACACGGCTATTGGCAGGAGGCCTCGGTCTCTCTTCACAGGGCTGTTGAGCATCCTCACAAGATGGCAGTTGGCTTCTCCACGAGTCAGGAAGGCAGAAGCTTCAATGGGCCAGCCTCGGAAGTCTCCTACTGTGATTTCTGCAACAGCTTACTGGTTATACAAGTCAGCACTACCCAGTGTAGAAGACTACAAAGAGCTGAGAATCACGGATTGGGGGCCACATTTCTCAGCATATATTTGATTCCTGGTCTACTACCTTAAATCTAGGTGCAGTAGCAGCTAAGGTGCAGTTTAATGGAAGAATAAATGAACAAACAGAACGAAATGGAGGGGTGTTCTAAATGATCAGTTTTACCCAATCAGTGCATAGTGCACAACTCTCACAGGAATATTAAAGGTCTCTCGGACACTAAAAATAATCCCTTCCCCGACTTTGCTCTTGGGTTTGACAGTCTGTTTTGGCTAAAGTTCATCTCGTAATGGTCTAAGGTAAACTACTGCTTAACTAATCTTTTTTTTCGTAGAATTCCAGACTGAGTAAACTTCAAGCTTCCTGCGTACGTCTGCGTCCTCCGCGTTCTGTCCTTCCTCAGCTGTCTTCACTGTGGCTCCCTGAGCAGCGCGTTTTATTGAATCCAATTTGTTCCACATCCCCACGAAATCAACTGAGTTTTCCAAGTGAACGAAACTGTCTCCGAACATGTCTACTTTGCCTCCTTATGCAAGGGGGCCCCTGGAGGAGCAGAAGCACATGCGTGGCTTTGAACTCGTCATACCCAAGGGTGCACGAGGGAGGCCTTCTCCCCGCAGGGGGATTCTGTCATGCAAGTTCAAAGCTACCATTTCTTACGGACCTACAACCTGCCACGGAGCTGTTATTCTTGGCGCGTGTTTTTCTCATCATCCAGACCTGAGAACAATCCCGTAATGTTGTAACAATGATTAATATGCCCAGTATACAGAGGCAGAAAGACTCGGGGGGTAATTTGAGGTCCCAGCGCTATGAAATGGAGGAGGTGGGACAGGAACCAGGTATGTTTTGGCAATTATTCCCACACCTTTACCGGGGATGACACCGAACATCCTTCGCAGTCAGGATCAACTAACCCGAATGTACGGGAGCCAGGCCCCGGGGGCTCCGCCTCCCTCACCAGCAGCCAGTACCCCTTCAGGTGCTGGATCACCCAGAAACCCCAGCGAACGTGTGCACCTGAGGAGCTTGGGGCAGGACTCTTTGTCGAATAGTGTGAAAGTATTTGATATTCTACACCAGTATGGCCACCCCAGTAGATACTGGCTGAGAACATCCCTGCTCGTCCCATGACATGGCCCCATCATCCCAGCAGAGAAGGACATCGTGGTCAAGGGGACAGTGACAAGCCCTGATTCACCCAGAGCTGGAGTAAATGGCTAAGAATCTCTCCTCACACTCCTGCGATTCTGTCCTTCAAAGAGAGCCCTCCCCTTGGCTGGTGCATTCTTTGATAGTATAATGGGTGGGCAGTACTTTTCCCCGGGCACAGCAGTATCACCCAAGCAGACCAGGGACACTGCAGGGCACAGCACAGACCACGACGAGCAAGTTACTTCCCACCGGCTGTGTCGGTGCAGGCCCCGGTCATGTTCGCTCAGCTCTGCAAGAGGGCGCAGAGGTCTCCGCATCCACGTCACCAAACTCAGAGGCCCTGGTGACCAGGGTCGAGATCTTGCTTCTCTTATTTCAAAAAAAAACACAACAAGACGGTGCCTTAATTAGGCTGTGCATACTAATTACAATGCCCAGTTTCCACGCTTTTGGACATAATTAAAACATTCCTAAGTGAAAAAAAGCCAGACAGAGAAAAACAAATACTGAATGGTATCGCTTAGATGTGGAATCTAAAAAAAAAAAAAAGGAAAACTGAACTCATAGGAACAAAGAATGGAAGGGTGGGTGCTAGGGGCTGGAGGGCAGGCGGAAGGGGGAGGTTCCGGTCGAAGTGTATAAACTTTCAGTTATAAGATGATCAAGTTCTGCACAGTTCATGTACAGCGTGGTGGAAACCGCTGGAAACGCTGTATTGCATACTTGAAATTTGTGAAGACGGTGGATCCTAAGCTTTCTCTCTCACGTGGGAAACACCAGTCACTATGTGAGGTGATGAATGTGTCAACGAAACTGAGTGCTGTAATCACTTCGCAATGTATCTATAGATGTCAAAGCATCACATTGTATACCTTAAATATACTCTGTCTACAATTTTATTTGTTAATTATGCCTCAATAAGGCTGGGGAGGAGGAAATAGAGAGAATGCAAGGAAAGTTGCTTTCACAAAAAGAAATTCAAAGGCTGCAACACTGGTTGATACGTGAGAAATGAATTTTTAATAAACACCATGCATTTGGGGAGAAAGACCTTAAGAACACGGGGTCGAAGAAGGGAGGCGGGAGAAACTGGCATGTGCGACCAGAACTCTGTCTTTCACATTCTGGTCCAGCGTCTTCGACATTCTTAGCTCAGAAGCCTTAATGACCTCGCTTATTCATCCATCCGATAAATGTGACAATGCGTACACTGATCTTAGGGGGTCTGAAATGAGGCTGGTGCCTCCTTCCCTGAAAAGTCACTGAACTCTCATCGGTCGACGTCACAGAGGAAGGAAGCCCGGATGTGGAGAAGGCAAGCGATGCCCTCAGAGCGTCATCTCCAGCAAATGGAGATAAAGACGAGGGCTCCTCCAGAGGCCAAGTCCTCTAGAGAAAAGGCTGCCACCCAGCCAAAGAGAAATGCCTGGCCAAATCCACGCGGAATCGCCATCTAACAATTTTTTTTTTTTTTTTTATCCTCACCTGAGGACATTTTTTTTTCTTTTTTGTTCAGATAGAGTGAGAGTGAGAGAGAGAGAGAAACATTGACATGGAAGGGACACATCGAGTGGCTGCCACCCACACAACCCAACCAGGGCCGGGGACAAACTGCAACTGAAGTACATGCCCTTAGTGGGAACCGAACCCAGGTCTCTTTGGACCGCAGGTCAACGCTCTAACCACTGAGCCAAACTGGCCAGGGCGCCATCTAACAATTTTTAACAGTGCCCTGTGGGATTAGCCTAAAGAAAATTCTGAGAGTGATTACAAGGGTTCACATTAGTGATGATTCAGTCACCCTCCCCCTTGGCATATCTCTGTTCTTGAGATGGATAAGTCTGATTGCATTCGATGGACGTCCTCTATGTCTGCCACTGACAAACCATGTGACCTTGGAAAAGTCCTTTCAATTCTATGCCTTCTTACAGTTTTAAAAATTCTACAATTATATTTGCTGTGACAGAGACAGGTGTGAAGAATCTTGAAAAATATGGGTGGATGGTCCCCTCGACCCCAATATTCTCCCTGCTCATTCTCTCTGCATCTGGCTGATGAAATGAGGAGCCTGGGAGATTCATGGAGTCATTGCTGTTACCCTGGAAGAACCAGACCATCAAAGGACCCAGAATTATGCCCACTGATAAAGTTGGAGCCTGTGGTTGCTCCAGGTAGCACCAAGCCAGCTAGGACCAGGACAGCTTTGGATTAGAAAGCTTGACCCCTGGAATGCATGACCAATGAACTAGGCTGGCTTAACAGGTCACTTAATTATGTGACTGAATTTATTAGACACCACTTATTTAATAACATTTTGTTAATATTAAGCATAGTAAGGCATTTCAAGTGTTTAGCACAGAGTAAGGGCTCCATAAATGTTAACTAAAATAGTTATTATCATGGGAAAACAAATACAAATGTGTTTATCTTACCGATTTTCACCATGATTTAGGAGCGGGATTAAAAATCTGCCGAGCTTTTAATTTGCATTTCTTTAATTAGTGACGTTGAGCATTTCTTTATATGTCTCTTGGCCATTTATATGTCCTTTTTGGAGAGGTATCTATTTAGGTCCTCTGCCTATTTTTTAATTGGGTTCTTTGTCTCCCTTTTGTTGAACGGCATGAGCGCTCCATGTATTTTGGAAATTAACCCCTTATCTCATGTATCATTGGCAATGATGGTCTCCGATATAGTGGGTTGCCTTTCCATTTTGATGGTTGTTTCTTTTCCTGTGCAAAAGCTTTTTAGTTTGATGTAGTCCCATGTGTTCATTTTTTTCCATTGTTTCTCTTGCCTTAGGTGTTGTATCAGTGAAAATTCTGCTGTGTATGATGTCTAAAATTTTGTTGCCTGCATTTTCTTCTAGAATTCTTATGGATTCATGAGTTACATTTAAGTCTTTTATCCATTTTGAGCTTATTCTCAGAAACAACCCAAGTGTCCATCAGTACATGAGTTAATAAAAAAGCTGTGGTACATGTACACAATGGAATACCATGCAGCTGTAAGAAAGAGAGATCTCTTATCCTTTGAGATGGCATGAAAGGACCTGGAGAGTATTATGCTAAGCAAAACAAGCCAAACAGAGAAAGACAAATATCATATGATCTCACTTATTTGTGGAATATAATGAACTAAACAAACTGATGAACATAATTGACCCAGAGACATAGAGGTGGGGTTCAGACTGACAAGCCTCAGAGGAGGGGGGGGGGTTGGGGAGGGGAAGAGTTAAACCATAGAACTTATATGCATGTATGCATAACAAATGGACATAAACAATAAAGCTGGGGATGGGGGGTGGGGGTGGGGAGGAGGGTGTCAATGGGGGGAAAAGGAGAAACATCTGTAACAAAAACAAATTAATAAAAAAATTTTTTAAAAAATCTGCTGCGCTTGTTAGCTAAATTATATTAGAAAAATAGTGCTGTTTTAATCTGATATTCTGCAACAGTTATATAAAAACTACTAAAAAATTTCAAGTCACTCAACTACTTGAAGGTGTCTTTTCAGTTATGTGTCTAAGTGGATCCCTCGACAGCAGATGCTGTACGGGGATGGGGGCGGTTTTCTTTTAAGGACTGAGACGGCTGATTGGCAAGACGTGGTCTTTGTTTGTTAAATTAATCCAAGTCAGAATGTTGACTTCGAGTGGATTTAGTACCCTCTTTTCTCCTTCCCCACGCCTTTTTTTTTTTTTTTTTAAAGAAAAACGCTGATTTTCTTCAGAAGTACTGCAGCAGCCCACCTACACATAGAGGGGGCAGTGATGAGTGCCAGTTTGGTCATTCCTTTTCATTTGGGTGACCACTTTGCCTCTAGTCTTACCTTAAACGTGTGACTTCCTTCCTTCCTTCCTTCCTTCCTTCCTTCCTTCCTTCCTTCCTTCCTTCCTTCCTTCCTTCCTTCCCTCCTTCCCACCTTCCCTCCTTCCCTCCTTCCCTCCTTCCTTCTCTCCTTCCTTTCTTCCTTCAATCAAGACTGTTATAATGTAAGTAATGAACTGGACCTATATATTTTTTAACTCTTTGAACAAGTGGCTTCCTTAATTTACAGTTTAACATTACACACTACTTTTACTCCAGCATATATAAGACAGAAGAATGTTCTAATCTTTAGCAAACTCTATTCTAAAATAATGCATCATTACCTGAATTTTTTTTTTGAATAGATAAACAAGGGTCTACCCAATAAATTCTTGAATTATACTGCAGGATAAAGCTTTGTTAGTATGTATCTACACTTTTTTTTTATTGGTTAATGACAATGCTGAGTTTTATATTCCCAGGAAACTCAGTTAAATTTAATGCTGGTGGACATAAATAATTTATCTAGGTTCCTGGTATAGTCATCTTATTTTTTAAATTCTAATTCATTTCTGATGGGCTATTCAAAACATAAATAAGTATGTCTTATTGTCTCTAAAAAAATTTTTTTTTATTTATTGATTTTTTTTAGAGAGAGAGGAAGGAGGACAGGGAGAGAGAGAGAGAGAGAAAGAGAGAGAGAGAAACATTGATAAGAGAGGACAATTGGCCCGCCTCCTGCATTCCCCCCACTGGGGATCAGGCCCAAAAGCTGGGCATCGGGCCCACAACCCAAGCACATGCCGTTACCGGGAATCGATCTGGCAACCTCTGGGTACATGGGTTGATGCTCAACCACTGAGCCACACCGGCCGGGCTGGTCTCATTGACTTTTGCATGCATTGTACTATTCCCTTTTGCGTTACCCCACATCTACTTTGGAAGACAGCATGGAGGCAATGGTTTGAAATAGCGCTGGTCTTGCTTCACTTCTCCTGAGCCCGCTGGGACTTCCTTATCCTAGTGGGAATCTCCTTTTCAGGTCACACAGGTAGGAGTCCTGGGGACACCCGCCTCCCACCGCTCTTAGGATTGACAGAACAAACAGCAAGGGGATTGTGTGTTTGGCATTTCGGTCTTTCCTCTGAACTGCAGCTCTGCACAGGGATTAAATCAAGATGACCTGGTCGACCAGCAGGCCCAGGCTGTGGCTTCCCTTCCTCATGGTGGGTAAGGCAGCAGCTGAACTCGACGGCAACAAATGTGTTCACAGAGGAATTGCCATGTTTTCTCTTTTCTTTTTGGTTTTTGCCTCTTCCTTGTTTTTAGGATGTAGACAGGACTTTTAAAATGCGTTCCTTATGCTGTCTTATTTCTTTTCTATTTGGCCAATGATTGTCTATTTATGATTAAAAGAAAAAACAAAAGAGAGGAAAAAAAGGTTGGGGGGGCTCTCAAAGTCACTTTGTGGCAAAGCATTTGACTTATAAACAGTGCGAAAGTTTTAAAAGGCTACTTTCTGGTCTTCTGTCTATTTTGAGGACCCTCCAAGTGAAGAAAGTCAAACTTAGTATTAAATAACCACCCAGGATGTGGCTGTCAGCTTGAGGTGTTAAGAGGAATGGTTTATAAAAAGCCTGGTTAAATATAGGAAGTACAGTTGCATCCCAGGTAACCCGAGATTTGAACATTCAATGCAACTTTAATGGAAGCAATCTATTTGGCCCATTTTCACACATATATAATATATTTTGCCTATTTTAAGATCTGTAATTTTTCCTCTTTAGCTCTTTCTCAACTAGACCAGGAAATACTTCCTCTGGCCTAATTCGTGCTCTGTTATTATCCGTACATGTATTCCCAACCTTCATTGTTTTCCCTACTGAAATAAATACATAAATACGTTCTTTTTTTTTTTTTTTTTACGTGCCCCTAGCAGGGACCGAACCCGGGACTCTCTGGTCAGCAGGCCAAAGCTCCAACTGCTGAGCCAAATCGGCCAGGGCAAGTATGTTTTTTTTTTTTTTTTTTTATCCTCACCTGAGGATATTTTTCCATTTTTTGTACAGATAGAGTGGGAGGGGGAGAGAGGAAAGGAGAGAGAGAGAGAAACATCGACGTGAAGGGACACATCGAGTGGCTGCCACTCGCACGACCAACCAGGGCCGGGGACAAACTGCAACCGAAGTACGTGCCCTTAGCGGGAACCGAACCCGGGTCTCTCCAGACCGCAGGCCGATGCTCTAACCGCTGAGCCAAACTGGCCAGGGCTTTTTTTTTTTTTTTTTTTTTTTTTTATCCTCACCCGAGGATATTTTTCCATTTTTTGTACAGATAGAGTGGGAGGGAGAGAGAGGAAGGGAGAGAGAGTGAGAAACATCGACGTGAAGGGACACATCGAGTGGCTGCCACCCGCACGACCAACCAGGGCCGGGGACAAACTGCAACCGAAGTACGTGCCCTTAGCGGGAACCGAACCCGGGTCTCTCCGGACCGCAGGCCGATGCTCTAACCGCTGAGCCAAACCGGCCAGGGCCGTAAATACGTTCTTAACTGTTCTATGTACTCCTGATTTTAAGAAAAAACCCCAAACATTAAATATTTCATTATGATTGAATATTCTACCACCAGCATCCAAAACCTGAGTGTTTTGGGTCCTATTTTTTTTTTTTTAATTAATATAGTAATTGTAAGGCAGTAGTCTGTGTAGAATCTTCAAACATTCCAATGTTCTTTAATTGTTTTTCTTTCTTTATTGATTTTAGAGAGGGAGAGAGAGACAGAAACATCGACGAGAGAGAACATCGACTGGCTGCCTCCTGCACGCCCCCCATTGGGGATCAGGCCCACAACGTGGGCATGTGCCCTGACCAGGAATTGAACCGGTGACCTCTTAGTACATGGGTCGATGCTCAACCACTGAGCCACACCAGCCAGGCTCCAATGTTCTTTCATTTTAACTCATAAAGATCCCCTTTTTTTTTCCCTTTTCTCTCTGTAGGGCAGGGCATTATCTTCTGTGGGATTCTGTTTCCCCATCTGCAAAATGGGGCCACTGCCCGTATTGCAGGCGGTTATAAGGATTGAAAGGCAGTCTCCATGGGATGCATGGTACACAGACGGCGGCTAACCCACAAAAGCATGCTGCCTTGTATTTGCTTCTCCATCAGGCAGCCCTGGGTCACGGAGGGCCAGCCTGCCGCAGCCTTGGTCCACCCACCCCACAAGGCCTAAAACACACCCTGTCTGGATGGTCAACAATTCATAATTTTAGAATACACTTGGCCAATTTCTCTGATCCCACTGCTACAAATAGTCCCTGGTTTCGTCCAGGTTCAAATTTCACTGTGGCCCCAGGGACAGAAGGATGAATTATTTGATTGCAAGGAGAAATAGGAGACTGCGTGTCAGACTGCTTTGCAAATCAGTTCACCTCCCCCGAAAGATGCTCCTTCCTGCTTAAAACATAGGGCTTTACAAGGGCTTTGGCAGCATCTGTGTTGGCCGGTCAGAGGGCAAGGTGCATGCAGATGTAATATCACCGAGCGGTGTAATCCGAGTGTGCACGAAAAATAACTGCAGAGGGCACGCCTCGAGCCCGAGGGAGCCCTTTTGCCACGGGCCCTGACAGCACCTCAAATAAGCACCTTACCTAATCTCCCTTGTTGATTCCTATCTGTGCCCAGTGATTTCACACAGTTGCCATCTGCTCACCGGTCAGGGCATGTTGATCAAGCCTGTTCCATAATTAGAGCCGGGGTCTCTCTGATGGTAACACAGGCCTTTCATGGAGATGGAGCGAGACCCTAATGAAACTGGTGGGAGGGAGCCAACGGGGAACTTGACAGCCAGCATGGCTGGGTTAAGCGTCTCCTATTTTATTTAACTCTGCATCCCTGGGGCTTGACATGGAGGAATGCCCAGTAAACACTGGAGATAAAAATGATTGAATGATTGCCCAAAAAGAGTTAAGTATTTTCACCACTGGGCAACTGTAATTATTTTCAGATGGTCTTTGGGGCTATTTCATAGATATTTGTGATTAGCAGTTTGTAGAGTGTAGACGAGATTCATTCGTTCCTTCATTCATCAACTATACACTGAGAGGTCACTCTGTCCAAGGTCTGGTGAGCTTTGTGCCTGGGGAGTTCAACATGTAACTGAGGACACAGGTATACTGGATAAATGTCAGAGGGAAGAATGAACGGATCAGGACCAGGAGAGGAAAGCTGAGTCTGTGGGGAAATGACCTGCATGACAGGCAGGGGGCTCTTGCCAGCCTTTAGGGTCTGCAGAGCCCACGCTCCCCTGCCAAGCTCAACACTCTGCTGCAGACAACTTGGGACTTCCTGGGCCACGGTGGACCAGGGTTGCCCTGAGGGGCGTCATTTCAGCTTCAGGGTCTTGGATGTTCAGTCTCAGAGGGACCTAAGAGTTGAAGGCAGGTCGGGAATGTGAGGACGAGACAGGGCTGCTGTTTGGCTGGGTTCATAGAGCACACGGAGACAGAGGTAGGACTCTAGCATGCTGAGCTATCTGCACTGCCGGGCTGCATCCCAGGGCCTGTGCCCTGTAGGAGCTCGTGGGCTTACGCTCTGGGAAGAAGAGAGCGGCAATGAAGGAGGAAACTCCTCCCGAGGAGAGACAGTGGCTCGGGAGGTGCAGGGTTTGATTCCAACTCCACCACTTACTGTCCGGGCGACTCAGAAAACGTGCTGAGTCTCTCTGAGTCTCTCCTTCGTACCACAGGGAGACTAGTTACAGCACCTGTTCATTGGGCTCTTAGGAGATGCTAAGAACAGAGTCTGGCATAGAATAAGCACTTGATAAATAATGACGTAATGATTATTGTTATGGCTTTTATTTAGACAGGGTGGTCAGGGCAGGCTTCTGAGGAAGTGATATTGGAAGTGGGACAGGAAGACAAGAAAGACTCAGCTATGGCTCTTTCCAGGCCAATGAAGCCACGTGTACAGAGGCCCTGAGACAGGTACAGGCTTTGTGTGTCCAAGGAATACAAAGAAGACCGCAGTGACTGGGGAGCATCGCTCATAACAACGTGTGGTGTGAAATACAGTCTGGGAGGCAGCAGCGGTTCGGATCTGCAGGGCATGTAGACCCTGGAGAGAATGTGGGTTTTTATTCTAAGTGGAATATGAAGCCACCGGGTAGGTGAGGGGCTGGGGGTGTGTTAGTCAGCTGTTGCCACAATACGGCTTTATAACTAGCAACCTCAAAAGTTCACTGATTCACAGGAACAAATATTTATTTTCCTCACTCACTGAGCTTTGGGTGGGATGGGGTTTGGCTGATATTGCCGGGCTTGGCAGCACCTAGCTGCAGGCTGTGTGTGGGTCAGGTTCAGGTTTGCTTCCTGTGCCTCATTCTGAGATTCAAGCTGCAGAGGCACTGCTGGGGAGAGACGTGTAACGAGACAAACCCAACCAGGCAGGCATTTTTTTAAGACTCTGCTCATATCACATTGGCTAGTATCTCAGGGGCAACAGAAAATCATATGACCAATGCAAAAACTCCAGGATGGAGGAAGTTCAATCCACCCACCGTGAGGCCATGGCTGGGTGGCCAGAGCTGGTATCCCTGTCGTGGAGACCGGCAGGGGCAGAGAGCCCATGATATCCATGGTTCATAGGAAACCGGCAGTGCATTCCCCAGGCATCCAGTGTGCCCGTCGGGGTCAGGGCCTAGCAGACTGTTGACCACTGCCTCTCCACACACTTCCCTGGTCTCTCAGCACCGCCTCCTCCTACCCTGTTTTGGACCAAACCAGGTCAGCTTTCTGCAGGACCCTGCTTTCATGAGTAGCTGAACTACCCATGGATCATCCAGTCAGGGCGATGCCCTTTGACAAGTCACAGGCAGCCTGTGCCACCCTAACTCCGGCCTTCCCGAGCCTGCTGGCTTCCTCAGGGCCAGCCCTTCTCTAACTCTGGTTGGAGCTGCCCAGTAGCCTCTGCAGATCTGGCACAGGGTTCCGCCTCCCAGTGGCTCAAGTCGAGGCTGAAGGAGTGGAGAGTGTTTGCTTTCCTTGGCAGGGTTCTGACACCCACACATTCCCCTTGTGCTAAAATACAATGCGCTTTTCCAACCTGGACGGCCACGCTGCCTGCTACATTTTATCTGCAATCTAGCCCCCTCCTCACCCTCAGCTCCGCTCTTGAAAATAGTTGAAGAGGAGAAAAAAAAAGAAGAAGAAGAAGGAGAAATATATGAGGAGGGTGTGGCAGTGAGGGGGTGGGTGTCTATGAAAATTTATGTGCTGAAAAACAGCTGTAAAACACTTCATGTTTCAATGAACATTTTATGTTTACAATAAAAAATTCCTCCAGCCAAGAAGGTCTTTGAAGCGTTACATTTCCAAGCAGATCCAAGGAAAAGAGGCAAAGGGAGAATATTCTTACAGACCCCTCTCTTATGGAGTGACCCCCGAACACTGAACATTAAAAGGAGGCCCCTCCAGGTGGTGCGTTTTAGCTCCTAGCTCAGTCCCGAGTGGGAAGGGGTGGGGTAGGATGGCCATGGTATACTGGGAGGCTGGTAACGAAAATGAAAAGTACGCTCATTTTTCTCAAAGCCAAGTGCCCATGGCATGAAGCCCTGGAAACCCAGGCTTTGAGAGGGGGTGCCGGGGGCGTAGGGAGAGATGCCCGGCCCAGCCACAAGCTCGCTGACGGATCTGACTGCAATCCATCAGTCCTCCACCAGGAACTGAGCAGGTGCCATTGGGCTGAGCCCTTCCAGGAAGGAGCCTGGCTGAAAGGGCTTTGGCTTTGACAGAGAGAAACAGGTTCAAGTCCAAACTCCACTCCGCACTGGCTCTGTCTCCTGAGCTAAGTTTTTTCACCTCTCAGGACTCCAATTTATTCATCAATAAAATGCAAGTGGCCAGCGTCACTGGCCAGCTCCGAAGAAAGGGGACGTACCGGGAAGCGGGAGCCGGGAAGCCAGGCCTGGGGACGGAGTCAGGCCAGGGCAGGCGTGAGGACTGGGAGAGAAACTGAGACTTGGTGTGGCAGGAAACTAGGGCTGCAAAAGCTTTGAGAAAAATGTGAGTCTTGTTCTCTTTTTGCTTAACTGATGACTTGAGTCAGGTCACCATGTGAGTTTTCGGGCCAAGAAGCCCGTTTTATTTTGATTTTATTTTTTTAGCTCCGTTGTCATTCATATTTTCCCCCATTGCTTCCAGGTAAGAGAAATGCAGGGGAGCCCACCACCCCTTTCTTGTCTCGTCCTGTCTTGCCTCCTCTGCATGCAGGGCGTAGGCAGCAGTCAAACAAAAACTACCCACCAGAAGCACCGGCGGCGTCTCGGGCACACCTCGCCGTGGGAGCCTGGGAGTCTTACGGGTCCTTTCCTTCTGCTTCTGATGGCCTTCCCAACCCCCTTCTTTGAGCAGATCCCACTCGGCCTCAAAATCCAGGTCAAGTACCCTTGGCGGCTGCGCCCATACCGCCTCCCTGGACCTTGACCCTCAGCACACTGCCTTAAACACATCTTATTGTTTAAATGTCTCCTGAACATAAGCTTCTTTTTTTTTTTATTCCTCACCTGAGGATATTTTTCTACTTATTATCAGATAGAGTGGGAGGGAGGGAGAGACAGAGAAACAGAGAGAAACATTGATGTAATAGAGCCACATCGACTGGTTGCCTCCTGCATGACCCAGCCAGGGCAACCGAGGTACGTGCCCTCGAGGTACGTGACCGGAATCGAACCCGCGACGCAATGGTCCATGGGCCAATGCTCTAACTGCTGGGCCATACTGGCCAGGGCAAAGGTCTCCTGTAAACGAAGCTTCTTGAGGGTAGCTACTGAGTCTTCATCATCTTGGTGTCCCCTGAGTGTAGTTCAGGGCATGACGTGCAGTAGGTCCCTGGGAAAATGTTGTTGGTGAATGAACGAATGGGTGAACACATGAATGGTGGAAAACACTGGTTGTTTTTTACGACGGCAGAAGATGGGACTTCTGGCCTCTGAGAGACAAATAGGGCCAGTGTTCTCCTTCTCATCTCCGACTGTCAGCTCCCACCCAGAGACGAGACAACCTGTCTCTGCTGGGCAGGAAGGGTGGCCCTCCTTTGCCAGCCTTCGCCTCGCCCTGGGAACAGACAAGAACAGCTAAGGAAGCCGTTCAGACTTCAAGAGAAAGATGCTCAAGTGTCTCCTCCAAGGAGCAAGGTGGGCGTTTCCTTCAGGGGCTGGTACGGTTCACTTCCTGCTCGTGAACTTTGGGTGTGGTGTGCACTGTGCATGTCGGGGGTCCTCAGGAGACACTCAGGAGACCCCTTTGCTCTCCCAGAAGCCAGGGCCTGCTCTTTCCTCTCTTTGGGACGCCCAGAAAGTGGCCATCGCCGGATGGGACGCCAGGCCGAGGAGCCACTGTGAACCACGACAGCCACGGTGGGGGCTGCTCCCCGGACAATTTCAAATGAATCCCCACAGAGTTTCACAAGAACACCAGATAACGAAAGAGATGAAGGATGGAAACTCACACGATAAACCCAAAGTGAAAACGAAACTGTGTCACGGAACCCCATGTGAACTGAAACCACAGGGCAGGGTGCGCTCCTCACCAGACACAAACAGCCTCGCCCTGTGGGAGTCACCCCTGCGGCCAGAGCAGCATCAGGGGGACAGGGCCACTCTGAGGAGGCTCGCTCGGTGTCCTGGGGCCCCTCTGCACTTTCCCTTCCCCAGACAGTTGTTTTCATGTGAGTAGAAGAGAAGAGAACATTGACAGGGCACCTAGGAGGCTCTAGTCCATACTCCAGATACAAGTATCCGATGCTTTTCACCCTCACCCCGTCTGGGAACACGTGATTCCATTCATTGGCAGCCGCGGCCTCAGGGCCCAGCGCCGGGACTGGCATTCTCTCCTCGGGCCACACGCCGCCGAGCTCACACTGGACCCCTCACTGGCCACAGGGCTGAGTGGTTCCTGCTCCCCCAGAGGCCCCTGCAGATTCCGTCCTGCACTACCAGCCGTGAAAGTCAGTGTCAGGCGTACTTCCCGACAGCGGTTCACATCTACGGATGCTTATATACCAGTCGGTGTACTATCACACAGCATCCAAAGTAACGGGAATGAAACTGGGTTGAGACACAAGATATAAGTAAACAGAAGTGCACGGTTGGTGTGGCTCAGTGGTTGAGCATCAACCCATGCACCAAGAGGTCACCGGTTCGATTCCTGGTCAGGACACATGCCCAGGTTGTGGGCCAAATCCCCAGTGGGGGGCATGCAGGAGGCGGCCAGTCGATGTTCTCTCTCATCAATGTTTCTATCTCTCTCTCTCTTTCCCTTCCTCTGTCTCTCTAATATAGCAATAAAGAAAAAAAAATTGTTTTTAAAGTAAACAGAAGCTGTAGTGTTTCCTTCCTATGTCCCAGTGCCGGGGTCATCAGGGAGCCAGATTAAAAAAAAAAAAAAAGGTACAGATTGCCCAGTTAAATTTGGAGCACACTTTCACTAAAAAATGATCCATATTTAATCTGAAATTCAAATTGAACTTGGCATCCTGTATTTCTATTTGCCAAATCTGGCAGCCCTAGGGAGTCAGCCGATGTTTCCCGTTAAAAGGCCAATAATATATCAGATAAGTGGTTAATTTCCAATACATATAGAGTGCTCATACAACTCCACAAAAGGAAGACAAAGAATCCAATTAAAAAATGGGCAGAGGAACTAAATAGACACCTCTCCAAACAGGACATACAAATGGCTAAGAAACATATGAAGAAATGCTCATCATCACTAATCATCAGAGAGATGCAAATGAAAACAACAATGAGGTATCACCTCACACCTGTCAGAATGGCCACCATCAACAAATCATCAAACAACAAGTGTTGGCGAGGGTGTGGAGAAAAGGGGACTCTAGTGCACTGCTGGTGGGAATGCAGACTGGTGCAGCCACTATGGAAAACAATATGGTGTTACTTCAAAAAATTAAAAATTGAACTTCCATTTGACCCCGTGATCCCGCTTCTAGGAATATACCCTAAGAAGCCTGAAACACCAATCAGAAAGAATATATGTACCCCCATGTTTGTAGCAGCACTATTTACAATAGCTAAGATCTGGAAACAGCCCAAGTGTCCATCAGTAGACGAATGGATAAAAAAGCTGTGGTACATATACACAATGGAGTACTACGCAGCTGTAAGAAAGAAAGACCTCTTATCCTTTGAGATGACATGGAGGGACCTGAAAAGTATCATCCTAAGTGAAACAAGCCGAACAGAGAAAGACAAGTTTCATATGATCTCACTTATTTGTGGAATATAATGAACATAATAGTCTGAGGAAGGGGGTAGTCCCAGAGACACGGAAATGGGATACAGACTGACAATCCCCTAAATAGGGGGAGTGGGGGAGAGATAAACCACAGAACTTATATGCATGTATGCATGAACAGTGGACATGGACAACAAACTGGGGAAAGGGCAGGGAGGGAGGGGGAGGGGGGAATCAGTGGGGGGAAAAGGAGAAACATCTGTAACAAAAATTAATTTAAAAAAAAAAAAGGCCATGGTGAATATTCTAGGCTTTGTGGGCTGGCTGGTCTTGGTTGCAACTACTCATCTCTGCCACTGCAGTGTGAATGCAGCCCCAGGCAACTTCTAAACAAATGGAGGTGGCTGTGTGCCAATAAAACTTTATTGATAGAACAAGTGGTATGCCACGGTTTGCTGATCTCTGCCCTAGTGAACCATCATGGGTGCATCCCACTTAGGACAGCCCTGGTCTGTAAAACAGAAGGGCCTGCATTTGCTCAGTTCTCCAATAACAAAGAAGAAAAATAAACTATCGTCTTGTATGTTCTCTGGGGGTTGAGGGTGGGAGCAGGTGAGCAGACAGAGGATGGTCATAACAAAACCTTGTATAACGGGAGGGTGAGAGGCATAAAAGCAGGAGCGTATTGGAGCCACACACACACGTGCATGCACACTCACACGCGTGCGCACACACACGCGCGCATGCAGAAATTGCTACAAGCAAGCTACCAGCTCTGGTGGGCCTGCACTCAGTGCATCAAATTAAATGCTTCCCCTGCCCCAATTACTAGCAATTCAATCGGCCAACTGGCAGCCATAACCACGCATTAACCTTTTTGCCAAATCAATTCCATCAAGTCCCCTTCCAGCACTAAGAGGAATTAAATGGCACCCCCACGCCCTGGAGGAGCGCGTGATCTCAGTTACCATACCCTCTGTAAGCCCTCTCTGCACCTGGAACTCTGAATCCCTGCTCCTAACTCAACAGCGGCCTTCTAACCATCGCAGAGCACAGGAAGCCCGCCCGCTTCCTGAAGCCGTTTGCCCTCCCCTGTGCAGCCACCTGGGTACAAAGGTCCAGGCAGAAGGCTACGCCAACCACTGTTAGCAGCACTATCGACACAAATCATGTCAGCATGTGCTCCGAGCCAGATGGAGCCCGCTTGATGGGTAATTTCACTACAAGCACACAGGTATCGTGAACTACCTGTGTCACCTCATCATTTCAAACATGCCCGAAGACCCCAGCCCTTCCAAATCCTTTCGACACAGGCCAGCGGCTCGAGGCTCCTTTCTAAGAAACGAAGGTCTCCGAAGACGAAACCGTCTTCTCACTCAGTCGCACTGCGTCCCGCAGGGGCTGGTGCAGGGGCGCGGGGCGCAGGCAGAGTCGGGTGGGCGGAGGAACACAGGGACAGTGGGAGGCACACTCCACTGCTTGGCTCCTGAGCTGTCTCCTTTGGGGGACGATCTGGAGAGTGAGCTGTCTCAACTTACTGAGGTGCGTCTGTGGAACAGGAAATGCACAATTTTGCTGTTCCGTCTGACCCCGATTACTCACAAACACATTTCCCGTTTCTTCATGTAACGAGGGGGTCTCTCCACCCCATCCCAGCCCAGTCCTCTGTTCGTCAGGCTACTGTCATCCAACTCACTTCTACAAAACCTTCCCAGACACCAAAGGAGCCCAAGAACTTGTGAGGTGGGGTGGTTTGCTTTCTCAAAGTACACGGCACCCAGAAGGCTCCTCAGTGGTTGCTGCCTGAGCGTGGTCTGGCTGCCTCACAGGACGTGGGGAGGAGGTCTGGGTACCAGCGTCCAGTCTTCCCAGCTTGCTCTGACCAAGCGAAGCGAACACCCTTCCTTGAAGCACCGTGGAGCATGGTCTTCAGGATCGCACATTCATTCAGCAAACACCTTCTGGAGCCCAGACGTAAGCATCCAGAAGAAAAGTCACAGCCTTGGCTCTGGGGCGGTCACAGGGAGGCTGGGAGGCCCCAGGATGCAGCGGTTGCTGTTGGCCTGCCTCCGGCTCCATGACCATGTGGACATGAAAGAGAATGCTGACCGCTGTACTCCGACGACAGGGAAAGTGCAGTCATCCAGGAAGCTGTTGAATTTCGTCCCATCACCCTATACCTTGCTGGGGCCAGGATGACATTAGCAACACAGGGCATGGCCTTTAGGAGGTCCCAGCGACGAGGGCAAAGGAATAGCACAGTGTGATGGGTACAAAAACACAAAGAGTGAGAAACGATTAGGGACATTTTGTGTCCGCTCCCTGTCTCCTGACCTTCGGGAGGGAGGCAGGAGGACTGCGTGGCTAGGGACACCGGTTCCTGGGCCAGACACCCTGATCTGAGGCCTGCTGTGGCCCCTGTCTGCACAGGTCAAATCGGCAGAGTCTCACCTGCTCACCAACTGCCCAGCTCGGTGCGAGAAGCAAAGGGGATCACTGCAGTGAGGAAGCTTCAACAATCACAAAGTCTGCCTTGCCATGTGGCTCAGTGGTTGAGCGTCGACCCCTGCACCAAGAGGTCACTGGTTCGATTCCCAGTCAGGACATATGCCCAGGTTGTGGGCCCCGATCCCCAGTGCGGGGCATGCAGGAGGCGGCCAATCGATGTTCTCGCTCATCAATGTTTCTATCTCTCTCTCCCTCTCCTTTCCTCTCTCTCTCTAAAATTAATAAAGAAAAAAATACTTAAAAAAAAGTATTTTAGCAAAAAAAACACAAAGTAAAGTTAAAAATGTGAAGGAATATCAAGGGATGAGACAAAAATGTGCAGCTGGTTTTGAGCAAACATGAACTTGTCTAATAAAAGTGACAAAAAGAAAGATACATTCATACTTGAATATGCCAATAGTCCCCAAAGCGGTGGCTGTCCGACTGTTCAGAAATTCCCTTTATTTCATCACATGTCATTGGTCAGCTGGAGGCAGATTTTCATTTTGTAAATCCCAGAGTCACACAGAGGGAGACTCTTCAGATTCTGTGTCACACATACATTGTTATAATCATGAAAAAGTAATAATGGCAATGAGTCTATTTCACCCAATGGTCAGAGCACATTTAACATATAACATTAGGAAGGGGGAGAAATGATCTATTCAACGCCAGCAGCTCCTGAAATCTTAAAATGACTGCAGTCTCCTCTCTGTGACAGCATTCTGAACTTTTATGAGTCAGACACACACAAGGGCTTAAACGTGTCACGTTCACCTGATAGAACGGTTCTTCAGAAAGACATAATCAGAACCTCTAACTTGCTGGCGGTTGGCAGCTGCCACTTAGAAGCCCACCTTGAGTTGCTGGAGGCCACACGGCTCAGCCAGGCTCTGACAGCGAGGTCCCTGTTAGGTGAGAACTCACAGAATCACATTAGCCACTTCCGCCTAGGATGGGGAAAACAGATTGAAAACAATAAATACTGATAAAGGAAAACGAGTTCCCAGGAACTCGTGGCTTTTGGGAGGGACAGCTCAGTGATGAAAGTGGCCTGGAGGCAGGAACCCCAGCTGCGCGCCAGAGGGTTACAGGCATCTCTCTGCAAATGCACCGGACGGACCTCTGCAAAGCAGATGTCAGGCCAAAAGAACCGTGGGGGTCAGCAAGGCATCAGGGCATTATCTGCAAGTCCTGGATTTTGTATACTCTTTACTCTTTTAATGTAACCCAGTACATTTAATTACTTTGAGGTCCCCGCTCATCACTCTGCAAATCTAGGATCTGCTCTGAAACCTGTTTTGTGGGCCCCTGGGACTCAGGTGATAATCAAATGTACAAGAGATAAATGAAAAACATCGTGTGCTATGGATCATCATTAATTTGCGTGCATGTGCACTTTGCGTGTGAAAACCTGGGGCACCAGTGGTGATGCTGGTGCTGATGAGGAGGCTGCAGAAGCTGCTGGTGCCCTGCTTAGCCCTCCTATCAGCTTCTGTACCATCACCCAGTTTCATAACCTTCTCTGGAGAATTTCCTTTGGCTGATGTCCTCGTTCACCTCGCCCAAGACTTCTGGGAAGACACAGCCCCAGCCGGGAGATGGCCTAGGACTGCCTGATGTGGGGGTACAACAGCCTGGCCCTCTGGCCTCAATGGGGGACAGCCCTGCGGTCCAATTTACACTGCAGAGCCCCCCACCACCCTGAGTATCACGTCAAAACTAGACATCGCTGGAAACCATACCTTCTCGTCACTTCTTCTCTCCTTTATACTTGGTGCCCTTGCCCACTACAGGAATCTCCCAAGAATACTCCTTCAACAAAGCATGGCAGCCAACCCCCTGTCTCAGCTATACTTCTAGGTGACTCAACCTAAGACACAGAGTTAACGGATTCAACGAAGGCCAGAGTCTCTCGAGATTGGTTTACCAGTTGTCTGACAATTCAGAAGGCTGAACTGCAGAAAGGTAAGAGGAAGAGACCAAGTGGGCACAGGACTAATGGAGAAACGAGGGCATTCAGACCCCTGGCCTATTGGTGGGAGAGGCACCTGCAGGGCTTCTGCCCAGACAGCACAGGGAATGGGGCACTCTCTGCTTCCCCGGCCTGGACCAGGAACTGCACGCAGGGCAAAGCCGGGGGGGTTTTGCAGCATTCTGCAAAATCAGACCATCGATGCCATCAGAGTGGGAGTGGTCCCCAGGCCCGGTGCTGTGGGGGCTGAGGAGTGCATGTGACCCCAGGAGATGGTGGAGATGCCAAGAGCGAGGCATCTGTCTGTTCTTTCCCCAGGTACAGGGCAGGCCTATGCCTGTAGACACCAAAGGGTGACCGGTGAACGTGTGCTCTGAACACCTGAACGTCTGCGTGTAAAATTGGGGTGTTTATAGCAAACTCAAAATGATGTTTGCAGTCTAAGCATCTTGGTATTAGTCAGGGTTCACAAAAGAAACAGAATCAACAGGAGGTACTGTATATAGATACATATCTTTTCATTTATTTATTAATGATAAGAAATTGGCTCCTGTGATTAAGGACGCTGAGAAGTCCCAGTGTCTCCAGGGTAGCCAGAGACCCGGAAGAGTCCAGTGGTGCACATTCCAGTCTGAAAGCTGGCGGGCTTGAGACTCAAGAAGAGCCGATGTTTTCTTTTTCAGTCCAGAGGCAGGTAAGGACTGATGTCCAGCTCACGGTAGTCAAGCAGGAGGGGTTTCCCCAGACTGGTGAGACTGTCAGCCCTTTCCTCTACTGGAGCCTTCAACTGATTAGACGAGACCCACCACATTAGGGAAGGCAATCTGCTTCACTAAGTTCACAGATTCACGTGTTAATCTCATCCAAGGAAACACCCTCATAGACACACCCAGAAAAATGTTTGAGCAAATATCTGCACACCCCATGGCTCAGCCAACTGACACACAAAATTAATGACCAGGGCCTTAGTTACATATTCACCAGCTCTTCCCTCAAGCTCAAATAGATCAAGGGCCTGACATAGTTCCCAAACGGATACGTTAGCTCCATTGACTAGAAATGTCAGCCATTAGCCTTCAAAATTCAGAATGAGAAAGACAAGTAGGCTCACTAACGCAACACATATGCATAAAGTTCTGATTAGGAATATTATGGGAAAAGTAGGCAAAACAGGCATGTAAAAACTAAAGGTAAGGTCGAGACTCCTGAGACATACATGGAGGGAACCGTTTTTCTTCTTCACTTCTCTTACAATCCTTGTATTGATTCTAAAACTCAAGAGTCTTGTTTTGATACTTTTTTTGTTTCTAACACCTGCCTCCCCAATTTCAGAGTCACCAGCAAGTGTAAGTGTCGTGCTAACATGTAATACCGCTGCTTGGTTTTTATTATACTTATTTTCAGGGGTATCTAGTATTTGTGACAAATGACACTGGTCTTCCATTTACATGTGTGATAATATAAACCTTTCCTTATAAATAGCTGTACATAATAATCCTGGTATATATAAAGGTAAATTAAACCCAAATAATGTAACAGAAGAGCAAATAAGACAAATACAGCAAAGGTAGAATAAAAATAAAGTGTGGGAAATACTGTTTCGCATTATTGAAATGTAAAACCTAGAAAAGTTGAGGGGTGAGGGGCTGGGTGAAGAAGCGGGTCCGCAGAAGGTCCAGCAGGAAAAGACAGGAGTAAATCAGGCATCCGCCCCACTGTAGTGACGCTGCGGGATAAACGCCACTTCGTCATTCTTGCTGGAACACCATGTTAATTCTCCAGGAAGGAGAAAGTCCCAGTGGAGATAATTCTGAGCCCTTCCTAAGAATGACAGAAGCAATTGCTTCTACCTGCCGTAGGTTCAAAACCCACAGTAAAATAGGCCAGCTCAGGGATATCCCAACTAATTTCCATTGATTTATTTCTGTCTTATTTACATGAACTAAAGAATTTGAGTCAAATTTCCTTGAAATCAAATATGCCCACACCATATTCAGGTGGCTAATTCAGTGTAAAGATTTAATTTCTGATAAAAAATAGCTAAGGATATTGACTAGAGCATAGTCTAGTTATCACCTCGACAGCAAATTACATGAGAACTTAGAGGTGGGGAAAACACTCTGCTCGTGAGTCCGAGAGTCGGCACATGAAGAGGACACCGAGAGGACAGTGTGCCCTGCCTCACAACGTTTGGAAGCCAGCTTCCTGTCTGGGGGTGGAGCCTCTCTGTGTGGTCTCTACGCATGAGCCAGACTCAGCTTCCCCACGGCATGGCACAGGGTCCAAGGGCAAGCATCCGCGAGGGACACAGCCCCGGACAGCTGCTATAGCATTTTTTTTTTAATTCTTACCCAAGGATATTTTTCTATTTATCTTCAGAAAGAGTAGGAGAGAAGAAAAGAGAGGGAGAGAGAGAGAGAAACATCGATGTGAGAGAGACACATCAACTGCCTCCCGCACGACCCGACCAGGGATAGGGACAAACCGCAACCAAGGTACATGTATGTCCTTGACTGGAATTGAATCTGTGACTCATTAGTCTGCAGCAAGGCTCTAACCACTGAGAAAACTGGCCAGGGCTGTATCATATTTTATCACTAACTTACAGGTTCTGCAATGTTCCTTGAACCACATTCCAGTTAATTAGAAGAGCCAGTAACAGTGGCCCAGAGTCAAGGATGGGAGGGTGGAATTAGACGTTACCTCTTATCGGAAGAATGCCAAAGAACTTGCAGGCAGATGTTTTAAAACCACCCCCAACGGAGGGCAACAGCCCACGCTGCACCCTGGCCATGTCTCCCTGTTCTTAGTCTTCCCAGCCGATCATGAGCGCGGCGGCACTTGACCTCACACATTATTAACTGACCGCCCCCTTGGAGTGCTTCGCGCTGTCTATTCTCAAGTTCAAGGTACTGACATTTGCAGCTGAAAAAGTCCAAAGAAACGAAGAAGAAAAAAGAGGTGAGAGAGGAGCAGATGAGAACGGCGTGAGATAAACAAAAAAGGAATTAGCGCAGAGGAAAGAAAAGAAAAAACAGAGGTTTGTTTTCCTTTTCTTCGTAACAAGTCGGTGTGGAAGCACTGGGTACTCACAGGAGTCTCTGCCAGATAGACCCCGAGGAGACACGTGTTAGCATCTCTGAAGTCATGCGTCTTATAAAAGAAATCACTGGGCTAAACTTTAAACGACAGAGCAACTGGCACCTTGATGTCAATGTGCCTGTTTGCTCCAAAGTTCTAAACTCAGTGCTAAGCTCAGACATGTCATATTGACATGTCAAACAACAGGCCTGACTCTAATACATGTAGGCAATGAAATATTAACCAAGGTATGAGCTACCTGAAAGAGACAGAAAGAACTCTGGGGCATACCCAGCCTGGTCAAGCTAGATTCGTTAAAAAAACAACACACCAATAAGAAGCAACTGCCATTCTACCAATGATACCAAATAGTTTGTACATTTTTTTTTGTTTTGTTTGTTTAAAAATTTTTTTCTTTATTAATTTTTAGAGACAGAGGGAGAAATAGAAACATCGATGAAAGAGAACATTGATTGGCCTCCTCCTGCATGCCCCCCACTGGGGATTTGGCCCACAACCTGGGCATGTGCCCTGACTGGGAATCGAACCGGCGACCTCTTAGTGCATGGGTCGATGCTCAACCAGTGAGCCAGACCAGCTGGGCTCTACATTTCTTAAATTAACATCAAACATAACGTATTGGATGCTACCATGACACCAGCGTCAACTTTGATATGGCAAGTTGGGTGACTTTATTAATGACGATCATTTATTCCAGGGGAATAAACAGAGGGCTCAGAATGTTTACATAACTGTCCACTTTCTATATCTCCTGTGGCTATTGAGTCCCCAGGACTCATGAATTCTACACGGTTCCCCAGTGGAACAGACTCCCTGCATCCTGTATGATTAGTCAAAAAGAAGGCTGTTCATGTTCTTTCCCTAAAAGATTGATTTCTCCCAGACTCATGTGGATGAGTCCTAAGAAATAACTTACTTATGGAGTTGGTATGCCTAGCACGTGGATTATAAGAAAATGTTGGAAGGAATAAAAGAAGGAAGGGAGGGAGGGAGGGGTGAATGAATCTGAGGTGCTAAGGTTTCAGTAAAATCATCCTGACATTATATATATAAGTACTTTTCAGTAAGCAATTTGACAATATGTAACCAGAGCCTTAAGACAAAACCACTTTATATTTCTTGACCAGTGGTCCTTTCCCAGGAACACTAAGAACTCCTCGAGCATTTACGGTAAGGAGGAACTCCTCGAGCACTTACGGTAAGGAGTAAAGGAAAACTGGAGGCATCCAGAAGACATGGATGTCGAGGTGACCGCATTATTTATCACGGGAAATCTTGGGAGTAGCAGACTGTCTGACCACGTGGTTTGGGGACACTGGCACAGTCACAGGGTTCAGGAAGGAGGGAACGATGACCATGGATTGGCTCTGTGGCCAGCGCTGCTCCGTGTCTGTTTACATCCCTCGTCCTGTTCAAACCTGAGCAGAGTCCTGAGGGTCTGGGACCACAGGTTTTACTATCAGGGAAGGAGCACGGCATAGCAGAGGCAGGAGTCAAAACTGTGGGTTCAGATCCTGTCTGTGACCCTCGGCAGCGGGGTGACTTTGAGCAAAGTGCGTACCCTCTAGAGGAGTTTCCTGTGGCTGCCCTAAGGAATTGCCACACCCCCGGTAGTTTGAAACCACAGAAACGGATTCTCCGGCAGTTCTGGAAGCCAGATGTCCAACATGAAGGCGTTGCCCTGGCCGGTTTGGCTCAGCGGTTAGAGAATCAGCCCGCAGACCAGAGAGTCCCGGGTTCGGTTCCCGCTAAGGGCACGTACCTCGGTTGCAGTTTGTCCCCGGCCCTGGTTGGGGTCATGTGGGTGGCGGCCACTCGATGTGTCTCTTTCACGTCCATGTTTCTCTCTCTCTCTTCCCTCCCGCTCTGTCTGAAGATAAATGCAAGGGTGTCCTCAGGTGAGGATAAAACAAAACAAAACAAAATGAAGGTGTTGACAAGGCTGTGCTCCCAGGAGGACCGGCCCTGTATCCTCGGGCTTCTGGTAGCTCCAGGAGTTCCCAAACGGTGGCCGCACCCCATCTCACCTCCTCTTGCTCGCTCCGTCTCAGACCCCCTGGGACTGTCGCTCATAAGAACACTTGTCATTGGGTTTAGGACCCAGCCGCATAACTCAGGAACATGTCTCTCCCCATTTCAAGATCCTTAACATACTTCCATCTGCAAAGAACCTTTTCCCATATAAGGCCACATTCGCAGGGTGCAGGAATGAGGACACAGATGAATTTTGTTGGGGGGAGGGCGGCACTGTTTAACCCACTACGCTCTTCCTGAGCCGAGCGGACGTGGCGTTTGGATTGGCCACATGACATACTGAAGTGCGAGGAAGACATGTTTCCAGGTGAAGATGGCTGTCCTTGAGAGCAGAGGAGAGCACGCTGTGGTGGCCACAACCACAAACCGCCTTGCTCACGCAGTCCTGGCCGGTGGATCAGAGCCGGCCACAGAAATGCTACCCAGCGGCCACTTCCCTTCCAGGCCCACCTCCTCCTCCTGACACAGATGAAGAAACTGAGTGTCTTCTTTTCCCACAGAACTGTCTGGAGCCACCCCTCACTGCCCCATGCAACCCCCACAACATGAGGGAAGTAGCACCACAGCCTCCTCAGCACATAGAACCCGGGGCCTAGGATTTCACACACACAACGTGCAAAGCCGGCTGGCTGGCTGCCATCCTCGTCAACGTAGCTACCATCCCATCGGAAGAAATCAAAAGCAAGTCTGTGTGTTGAATTAAGATCACACGGAAGGGAACTTGAACCCCGCTATACAGCCTCCCATCCCATACCAGTGGAGGGCAAGCAAAGGCGGGGATGGGAGCAAAGGGCAGAAGAAAACACGAACTCATGTATGAGAACGTGTTCGCTCCATTAACAAACATCCTTTACAGATGAGAACCCAACGTAGCTTTGTCTCTCAGGGCTCCTATGCAGAAATGACTGGGAACGATGTTATTTCCCTTTTTGCATACCCTACTAGGAAGCCCAGAGTCCACCCTACTCAGTTTACAGGCCCCTCTGACGCACAATTTATAAACTAGTCTTGGTCCAGACTCTGTTGTTTTTTCCTAGTCTTAGGCGACCTTCCCTTGGTCTCCCAGCATATCCCCTCCCCAGTTTTCTTATACTCTTAGGGGGCACTCAAACGGCCTGGTACCGATAATGCAAAAGCAGATAGTACTTTCCTAGACTTCCTCATCACATTTCCTGGATGTAACTGAGTGTGTAACCCCGGAACCAGGTTGACCGGTTACGCAGCGGTAAGAAGGCCGTGCTTACCTAACGCAACCTCCGTTTTTGCCCATGCAGGCTGCGAAGGCAGTTGTGGGGAAACCAAGGCTGGCGTGCCTGCCACCTCCCTGTGTGCGGCTGTTCCGGAGACCAGCCTGTGCGGGAGCTCTGCCCGGAGGCCCTGCGGGGTACTGTCTGACCCTGGGCGTGCTGAGGACAGACGGGCCAGGAAGCACGACAGCCGGCTCTTCCCTCACCGCGGCCCTTACGTAGAAGCTCTCTAAAGGTCGGCAGAAAATCAAAAGAAGCCGATGCCCTGAATCAAGCCGTCTGTTACTGAGCTACTCTCGTTGGAAACAACCAACTAACAAAGATGGGGGGGGGGGGGGCAGGGGGCAGTGTTAGCGGCAGAAACAGAAAACAAAGGACTGCAGGACATTTCCGGATGACCAGAAGTCTGAGGCGCCCCAGCAGCCACGTATTCTTATGGTGACTGGGTAGGGGATGTGCAAGAGCCCAAACTGGTGCTCCTAACAGATGCTCCCAGGACAGTGAGTTCCTCGAGGGGTCGCACTGCCTCTACCCCACTCAGAGGCACCAGCAGCAGGCCTGGTGTTTGGCAGAAGGACGGAGTGAGAGGAAACACAAGTCATGTCTGATGATGCAGGCTCCTGGGCTCCAGGCGCTGGGTTAAGTACTTCGCGGGCGTTATTTCATCGTTTCATTGGTATCCTAGCCTCTGTCTTTCAGAAGGAAATGATTCGGCCTCGGTGATGTTGAGTATCTTCTCCAAGGACACTCGCCTAAAAATGTCAAGCAGAGATTCGAGCCCAGGTACGAAGGGTCGTGCCTTGATCTTTCTGCAATGCTGCTTTCTCCTTGAAGAAGCCCTCCCCAACGCCCAGCCACCTTGTCTATTTGTTCATGTGTTTGTCCGTTCCTTCACGCCTGCATCCATCAAACACGTGAATCAGGTGCTGTGCGTTCGGGACTAAGAGGTTCACGAGGCATGGTGCTTTTCCAAGAGAGGACGGTGCGTACTGTGGGTGGACGAGTGTCACCCCACAAGGTATGTTGACGTCCTGCTTCATGGCACCTATAAATGAGACCTTATGGAAATAGGGTCTCTGGGATGATCAAGTTAAGGTGAGGTCATTCTGGAGCACGGCGGGCCCTAATTCAAGCACTGGTGTCCTCACAGGAAGAGAAGAGACAGAGAGACACGGAAGAAGGTCGTTTGATGATGGGGGCAGAGCCTGAAGTGATGCATCTGAGAGTCAAGGAACACTGGGGGCGGCAGCTGAGAGAAAGGCCTAGGCAGACCCTCCCCTAGGGCGTTCAGAGGGAGCAGGGCCCCCTGGCTACACCTCCATCCAGCACTTCTGGTCTCCAGAGCTGGGAGAGAACAAAGTTTCTGTTGCCTTAAGCCGCCCTGTTTGTAGCATTCGCTCCAAGAGCCCTCGAAAACCAACACACATTCACGCACTCAGCACCCGTAAAACACCTACTAGGTGCCAGGGCCCTGGGCTCGGGCTCATCCTCCTGAGATGCAAAGGGAAACAAATGAAGCACACTGCTACCCTTGAGGAAGTCTTCAGGGCAAGAAACGTGGATGAGATACACCTGGAAAACTCCACACACACACAAAACCTCACCAAGGCATGTCCGCTGCTCCCCAGAAAACGTCTCCTTGAGGGTGCATGGCTGTGTAACATTCAGCCACGTAAGGAGTGTGGGGTTCCACCCCAAGGGCGAGGGAAGGATTCTGAGGTAAGCCCACACGAACGTGCATGTAAACACTTTCCCGGCTGAGGATGTTGGTCATTTCGCTGGGGGAATTCACACGCGTGGGCCGGCCTCTCCAGATCCCCCAGACCAAGGGGCTTGGACCGCCCGTACCGAACAGTGTGAGGCATGCCAATAACTCTCACAATTCATTAATGAGGACGCTCATAGTGGGCATACCACATGCTAAAAGCTATCCGCCCTAACTTCTGGGGAAAAGGAGGAGCATAAATGAATGAAGAAAATAATGATTTACCCTTCTGAGTTGTTGCTAAAAGTTACCTCAGTGAAAACTGTCCTTTTCATACAGCAGTGGAAAATCTAAGCTGCAGGTTATCATGGAGACAACAGAATCCCACTACTTCGTTTTATCAGCCGGGACTTTGTTTATGGCGGGCAACCACAGCCCCAAGAAGAGCACCCGACCCGGGCCAGGAACTCCCTGCGGACTCAGTCGCAGGTTGTAGATGAGGGGTGAGGACAGGCGGCGTGGACAAGACTGGCTGGGTCTTCACCAGACCACCTCCCTCTTCGTGGACATCCTCAGCTCCTGCCAGTGGATGGGGTGGACATGCTGCTTCCAGGCCTGGCCCCCCGGGCCCCCCACGGGACTCTGTGCCCCCTCTTTCTCCTCCTCTACTGGGCCTGGACCAGTGGTGCTGGGGAGAGGGCCTGGGAGATGGACGGTGAGGCTCCTGGGCAGCTCAAGTCTAGGTCCCTGCATGGCCCACAGTAGACTGTAACCAAAGCTGTAAAGAAATCCCTTTTTAATAATTTTTATTAAAAATTTTTAATGTTGACATTATCGTAGGTGTCCTGCCCTTTTGCCCCTTTGCTGCCCTCCCTTGGCCTTCACCAAACTCCTGTCCGTGTCCATGGGGCATGCATCTATGTTCTTTTTTTTGAGGTGGTTTGGCTCTATTTTATTTTATTTTTTTAATTAATAAATTTATTTTTGTTACAGGTGTTTCTCCTTTTCCCCCCACTGATACCCCCTCCTCCTCCCTCCCCGCCTTGTCCCCAGCTTTGTTGTCCATGTCCGTTGCTCATGCATACATGCATATAAGTTCTGTGGTTCACCTCTCTCCCCCCACCCCCTCTTCTGGGGATTGTCAGTCTCTACCCCACTTCCACATCTCTGGGACTACCCCATTCCTCAGTCTGTTATGTTCATTATATTCCACAAATAAGTGAGATCATGTGATATTTGTCTTTCTCTGCTTGGCTTGTTTCACTTAGGATAATACTTTCCAGGTCCCTCCATGTCATCTCAAAGGATAAGAGATCTTTCTTTCTTACAGCTGCATAGTACTCCATTGTGTAAATGTACCACCGCTTTGTTATCCATTCGTCTACTGATGGGCATATATGTTCTTTAGCTAATCCCTTGACCTTCTTTATCCATTGCCCCCCACCTGCCCTATGCAAATAAGGGCACTGGCCAGTCTGTGCCATGTGTCTGTGTTTCTTCTTTCTAAATAAATCTCCTTTTTCAAGCCCCTTTCTCCCAGCCCCTGGACACCACCAGTCTCAATCTGCTCTCTGTATCTACGAGTTTTCTTATTTTAATTTTTTTGATTCCACACATAAGATATATCATCCAGTTTGTCTTTCTCCTAGTACAATGAATCCTTCGTGTATTAAGGGTTACACGTTAAGTCAATGAAATTCTCGGGTTATCTGCTACACGAACCCGCTTAGTCTGACTGACAAAGGAGCAGAGAGCGAGTTCTATGCTGACCTTGGCCAACAGGGGAGAGCAGTGAGCAGCGAGCGGTCAGGAGCGGCCCCACGGGGAGCGCCAAGGGCCAGGTCAGCACAGAGGCTGTGGTCCTTACAGGGGGCCCTCAGAATCCGGGGAGGCAGACAAGGGGACGCTGAGGGGATGAATGAAGGCAGGTGAGACACGTGGAAGAATAAGATGATGCTGGAAGGGGAGGGATGTGCAGAGACCAGGCAGCGGATGCCTTTCCTGGCTCAAGTTCCTTTGTAACCGTAGCCTGGGGCAACCCAAGCTTCATGCAGTCACCCCCACCTCTCCGGCCCAGTCCGCATGGGGGGACACTTTTTAGCAAAGGCTGCGGACACGTATGGGGCAGGAAGGGGAAATGGGAAGGAAACGGCAGCCAGCGACGCTGCTTTGTGGCGCTGGTGTGTTTCAAAAACGTCCCCGGTGGCTCGAATGTGTTTCCAGAGCTCAGACCCTCCACCAGAAAGTTGATTTAGAACATTGAGAAAAGAGAGATCTGCCCTGGCCAGTTTGGCTCAACGGTTAGAGCATCAGCCCGCGGACCAGAGAGTCCTGGGTTCGGTTCCCGCTACGGGCACGTACCTCAGCTGCAGTTTGCCCCCGGCCCTGGTTGGGGTCGTGTGGGTGGCAGCCAGTCGATGGGTCTCTCTCACATCAATGCTTCTCTCTCTCTTCCTCCCTCTCTCCCTCCCACTCTATCTGAAGATAAATGCAAAAATGTCCTTGGGTGAGGGTTAAAAAAAGAAAAGGAAGGTCTGTAGTTACTGAGAAAGTTCAGCCAGCAAGGCAAACACCCCATCCCCCACCTCTGCTGATCAGCCTACAGAAGGCAGGTGAGCGCAGGGCTCGCGTTGGCTCCTCCTTGTCCTCGCTGCCCCCCGGTCCTTACAAACACTAACTAGTGTGATCCAGGTTCGCACCGTCCCCAGCTTCCTCGCATCATTTCCAGTACGTCCCCCTTCTGCTCCTGATGGCCTTTCCGTTACGCTGGCCAGCGATGAGCCCTCGTAGCCGTGAGACGTGAAACACGGCCCCCAGAGAGACAGTGAGCCTCCGCGTGGTGCTCCCACCAACCCGCGACATAAAACGCAACGGCCACCGCGACGCTGCCCCTGCCGACTGGTGCCTCCTACGTGCCAGGAACTGGGACGAGCGCAGTCTCTTACACACAACCCCTTTCAGATGCTGTCTCTCTCCATCGCTAAGTGCTCACCAGCTCCATGACTTAGGTGCTGCTATCATCTGCATGTCAGAGATGAGGAGACCGAGTCCACGAGGATGGGGTACAACTGTCCGAAGTCGTGTCATGCAACTAGCAGCTGGCAGAGCTGGGCCAGGGACCATGCCCGGCCCCAGTCCTCCCTCAGGTCCCTCTGCCGGTGCTGGCACGGAGCTGCCGCTCAGGTGCTGAATTAATTCATGAACGCACGAGTCCTTCTAAAGGTACCACGTTCGTGGGACCAGGGCGCGCATGGTCAGGATCTAATCAGGGCATGTGAAGGAAGATATATTGTTGCTTATATTTGTAGCTTCTTAATTAAAAAAGAAAAAAAAAAAAAAAGCACCATCGTTCAAAATGTCACCTTTGAGGAATAAAACAGCCGGATTCAAATTTATTTAATAGCTCCTTAATGAGCTAAAAGAGTATGAAAAGACAGTGTCGTATGTACAGCTGGGTTTACAGGATTGCAGTGACAGTAGACACCCCACCCCCTCCTCCATGGGGTACGTTCTAAGACCCCCAGTGAGTGCAGACAGCACCAAACCCTGTATGTACATATCTATGATGAACTTTAATTTATAAATTAGGCACAGTGAGACATTAAGGGCAATAACTAACAATAAAAACAGAGCCACTCTAACAATATACAGTGATAAAGGTTATGTGCATGGCTTCGGGGCCGTTGTTAAGTAAAGTATGGGTGACTTGAAGGCAGCATTGTGAAAGCATGACAGTCGATCGGATAACTGAGAGGGTTACTAAGTGACTGACGGGCTGGTCGCTGTCAATCCTGGATACACTGTGCAAAGGGGTGACTCCTGTCCAGCAAGATGGAGTGGGACGCACGGGACTCCATCCCAGCACTCAGACTGGGGCACAACTGAACACTTATGAATTGCTCACTTCTACAGTTTTCCACGTACTGTTTTCAGACTGCAGTCAACTCTCGGTGACTGCAACCGCAGGAAGCGAGGCCGTGCGGACGGGGAGCTACCGGAGCCCTCTCTCCTCAAACCCAGAGCAGCCCGGAAAGAAGGCGGAAGAGTCCAGCGAACACTCGGGAAGGTTAGGCCCTTTCTCTAGGCCACACGGCAGCGACTGGTGCATCGGGCTTGAAACAAGGCCCATCTGATTTCAAAGTACACGTTCTTCCCTTTCAGAGCACCATCTAGGATGAGTGGTTCAGACTGTCCTGAACTTAACGCTTAAGAAAAGAAAATGCTCTGCCTTTTCCTGCCTTGGACGACACGTCCCTTAAACATTTCCATCAACAAGTATCACCATAATAATAATCACTGCACAAATCTTTTTTTTTTTTAATATAGAAATTAACAGGTATGGGTAAACAGTATTATGATGCATTTAAAACTGCATCAGAAATCATCCATTCTTTTCATTACAGAAAAATATGCTTCACCCTCGATAGACGTAGTGCGTATGAGTTCCTGATAGTGTGCAAAGCATAATGAGCTATGCGTTATTTATGGCGGTTGCCAACAGCGAGACACAAAGCATGTGGTCCCCAAATCAGGAACCACAGTTGCAGGAGATGTGAGACCATCTACGAGCGATCACCGATAAACGACCTCAATCACATGGTCTACTACGGCGAGGGAGCTGGCAACTGTAAATCCGAAGCTGACAGGGCTCCAGGAACACCCGGAGCCGCCTTCCTGACGGCCCCTGCAGCTCTGGAGACCAGCTCTGGGTTGCATTCTGACAACGGAAGGGGGAGCGGGTGAGTGCGTGGGGGGGGGGGGGGTACTTATCTGTTGGTTAGGACCAAATTAATTTTAATGCAGTTTTGTGGCTCCCATTTCAACAGCTGTCTGTTCTCTCCCCAAGAAATTATCTCATATGCTTTGGAGGCAGCCGCTTGGACTCTGCTTGTATAATCGACTTGGTGAATAGCCCTAAACCCTGGAAGAGACAAATAAGCAGGGACCAGTAGAAATTTATAGCGTAACCCAAGCTTGCGGGATCATAAAATTCGGGTGTTTTCTTTTATACAGTCAGGGCCTCGCATTCAAGGGTCAAGAATTTAAAACACGGGCAGGGTTCCTAGGACAAATATGGTGGTCTGAAATCCTAAACATCTGGCTCTGTTTCTCAAAGACACATTATGCTATAGGATCTTGAGGTGCAGTGGCTGGTTCCTAAGGATTTTTCCAGAAGGACAGTGTCATTTTAGAAAAGGAAGAAAAAGAGGGGGGGAAAAACATTGCAAATTTTAAGACATAAAGTTGCAAGGTTTTTTTTGTTTTTGTTTTTTGTTTTTAGACAGATATGGCTACTGGCAAACAAAATGTCTTGGGAGAAGAAAGAAAATCATTTGCAAAGAGCTATATACCTGTCATGCTTAGATTATTGAGATTCTCTCGGTCTCACCCAGGAACATAATCTCCGAGTCTATCAGACAAATCACAGTGGGCCTAAAGTCTTACTGGTGGGGTCTAAAAGAAACGCATCAATTTTCAAACACTAACAGTTTTAAATTAGGACAAGAAGGAATATTGTTAGTGAGACCGAGAAGCAAGAGGGAGGCATTTCAACTTGCAGAATAACAATACGATTAAATTGAAATCGTTGTTTTCTGAACACAGTCATTTTATAAAATGTACAGTAACGCTTTTATATGTAAATGATCTAAACTCAAAAAACCTTTCTCTAAATTGAATTGAGACTAGCTCAGAGTCTAACACTTTGGGGAAAGCGTGCTCAAAATGAATAAAACAGCAAAGTGAAACAAATACTATTTTGAAGGAAAATCCTGCAAATAAATGCTAGGTTTTTCTATCTTTCTTTTGTTTGTTTATTGGTTTTGCTTTTGATTGATGCATGTTATACTAAGAGAAACAGTTACAGCCCTGTCCGCAAATTCATTTTTAACTTGCTGCCGCTTAAACATAAGTGATATTTTCCATTTGCTAAATTATAAATGTTACTAATCCATTTCAGAGGTAGATACATGTGAAAAGATTATGAGCCAGCATACGAGAAGGCAAACGCTCTTATTTGAATAAAGATGCTTGTTTCAAAATGCTCTTTCAATGTGTCCAGCGGTCTCTTTTTCTTTTCTTTTTTTCTTTTCTAAATCTTATTTAAAATCCTTCTCCCTTTCCTTAATTAACAACACACGTGTCTCCCATTTATCAGCATTTTCTCTGGGCGCCTTTCCCTGAGTGGCTGTCAGGACATCTGCGGACCTTCTCAGTGCACATGTGACTTCTTCCCCAATGAGACCATGTACTCTTTTCAGGAAAGCGTGGTCTCTTTTGATTTTTGTTCCTTCCCTGGTCCAATGCCACGTGATCGAAGACTCAGCAAACTGTGGTCTCCCAAGAACGAATGAGCAGGAGCGGTTAATGAGATTAGCAGGAGACGGCTCCCCAGAATAACCTCCCACCACGATCACGCCCATGTGTGGACGGCTGGGCGCCAGGCACCGTGCCTCACACGAGACGGGCACGACTGCTTCCATGATCATGGACTAGACAATGGGCTTTGAGAGGAAAGTGATTCCCCACAACCAGATGGGCGATATGAGGTGGGGCAAGGGTTTGAAACTAGGGGTGTGCTCCATGGAGGGCTCGCGATCTGAACCAGGACCCCTAGAACTGTGCTTGCCCATTCACCCCCTCAATGCACTTACTGTGGCGCCTGGTACTGTACAGATTTTTTAAAGAAATGAAGTGTTAGCTCAAGTTATTTCAAAAAAGCCCCGGATGCTATTTTCCCCGGAACATGGAGCAGTACCACCCATCCCATTTCCCTCTCCCGTCATCTGTACGAACCCCTTTTTCCATTTCTCCCCCACCTTAATCAACACAAGAATTCCTGGCATATATTAAGGGTTCTTTCAATATCTGTCACCTGAACAAATAGTTCTTTGTCAAAAATATTTCTTAGAGAAACTGTGAGTTTCCTAAGCTATATATTTTCTCCATCAAGAGCTTGGCGAGAGGCACAGAATGTATCAATACACGTGTTAATTAACTGATTAACTAATATTGTGATAAGTAGTTAAACAGTATGCTTTCCACTCAGGTATGGGACACAGATTGAACCTTTATATCTAGTTATAAAGTTTAACTCCAACTCTAAATTTAGCACAAAAAAAAAGGTTTAAATTCATTTAACTCCAAACACTGTGAAAACCCAATGGAGGGGGTCAATGGGGAAACAAAAGGAGGAGAGGGGCATCTGTAATACTTTCAACAATAAAGATACATTTTTTTAAAAAGAAAAAGGAAAAAACAAAGGTAAGCCCTGAGCCTGTCATTTTTGTCTTCTCGGCACCACAATAATTCTTCTATGATGGCATCCAGTCAGAATCCCTTACAATCCCTCCTTACGTGGAAGTGCATATGGCCTCCGTGATACAGCAGCTGCACGACTACATAATTGTTTACAAATGTGCAAAATAAGTACTCAAGCCAATAAAAAATAATAACTTGGGCATCCATAAAGAAGAGATACTATAAACACGCAATGGCCCATACTTTCTCTATAAATAACGGTTGAGGCAAAAATACAACCACCCAAACCCCTTCTTTCAAATCCCCCTCCATAAAGCAAATAGTGCTGGCAGTCTGGCATGCTAATACCATTGTGCTTTCCCAAGCGAAAATGTTTCTTTATTAACATTTATCATTTAAGGCGTCATTAAAGGAACTGCAGTAAAAGTGAATCCATTTACAACCAGCACTGGGTGTTGAGTCCACTGAGCTCTGTGTAGGCTTCAAGCCACCACGCGGCTTCCCCCCATCATCAAAAAGGTGGGAAGGACAGCAAGGAAAATAGAAGTATGAAGCCATGGTGAGGAGAAAGGAGAACTCTAGGGATCCTCCAAATATGTCTCCATCGACTGCCCATCATGATCCTCCTCCAGATCCACCCGATCCCAATCCGAAGGGATTTTGCATTGGAGGCTCCAAAGTGTAATGAACTCTTGCCTCTCAGGGATTCTGCCTGGAGTACTCCTCTCCCCACCCATCCCACCTCCTCGGTTTGTCTGGGAAAACTCCTATTCATTCATCAAAACCCAACTCAATTATCCCATCTCCCAGAAAACCTTAATTGTCCAACATCAGAGAGAGCAAATCATGCCCCTCACAGAAGTACCTCTGAACCCTCTCCTCTATCAGTTCATGCACAAAATACACAATTGTTGGTCACCTACCAAGAGCTAAGCCCAGTTCAAACGGCACTAGAGATACAGCATTGAACAAATGGACAGGAGTTTAGTGTAAATACACACACACATACATAGTCTAATGTCAGGTAGAATTTGTATTTTATTATTTCAACTATATTGTTCAGGTTCCATACTTATTGCAATGATCATGCTATCTCCCACAATAGACTATTAACTCCTGTACCCCGATAGTCATAGGGTTTCTCAACTTAGCAGTGTCTACTGAACGGATTTAAATTAAAATTTAAAAACACAAACTATTAGCATAGTCTGGGCCAAGCTCTAGGCCTGGGGAGAAAAACGAGATTTATAAAACACCTCTGCTCTCAAAGAGTTTACAGCCAATGCCTGGGCAACTCTGGTAATGACAATTATTTTCATAATGTGATAAAAACCACTTAACCACTCGTCCTTTTATACTTTTCACAGCGAATCACACTTCCTGTCGTCCTCACTGCCACGAGAGGTGTGGTGAGCCCCATGTTACAGCCCAGAGCGCCAAGGCACCCCCGTCCCGGGCCTGGAAGGAGGCAGGACCCGGCCCTTCCGAAAGTGAAAATGAGAGAATGAACATGACGCTGCTGAGACCCGGGAACGGAAAGCGGACTGAAGGAAGAGCTGCCCACAGGGAGGGTGAAGGTCGATGGGAAGGACACACAGAGGCCACAGGCCAAGGTGACGTGTGGCAATGCGCATCCGGCATGTAAAGGGAGGCCCTGCGGTTTGAGGACGGGCATTTTTCCTTGCGGTCCACACACTGTCTGTCCCCGAGTTGCTCCTATGGATCCCGCCTCGAAGTCACAGGGAGCAGCACACAGACATGCGCGTCTTCACAGAGCACACCTGCCCAGCAGTGACTGGGAGGCACAAGGTAGCAGGGGACTCAGGGAGGGCCTCATCTAAGATGGGAGGTGCACCTAGGATGTGGGAGGCTTCCTCTACCAAGTCACTCCAGGCTTGGAGGGCGAGCAGGAGTTAGTGGGTATTAGTTCCTGGAGCGGCTGTAACCGAGCACCGCAAACTGGCTTAGAATAACACACATGCTCTGTTCCCGCTGCGCCGGCTCCGAGCCTGAACCAGTGTCGGCGGGCCACCCTCCCGAGGCTCTCTGAGGCGCCCTCCTGACCTCTCCCTGCTCCTGGAAGGACGCCCCAGCCTGTCCTCGGCTGGTGGCAACAGGATTCCCATCTCTGCCTCTGTCTCCACGCGGCAGTCCCTCCGTGTCCACATCACGGTCCCTCTATGTGTGTCTGACTGTGTGCCTGTTCCCTTTTTAGCTTGTTTGGAGGTTCTAGCAGGGGAGCGCAGCTACTCGTATACCCTTGACCGAAGACCGGTCCTCTCCTCTGGGGGGAAGGTCGTCCTCTTCGACCGAGCGCGCAGCTTCGGGAGGGACAAACATGGATCGGTTGAGGGAGGAGGGGGACACCCGCCTAGCCAGCCAGATCAGCCGAATCAACCCTGGCGATCAATGGGGTGACAGATGTCGCAGCCAGATCACCCTCACATCCTGTTCCCTTTTTATATAAGGACACCAGTCACACTGGCATAGGGCTCACCCTAATGACCTCATTTGAACTTGATCACCTCTGTAAAGATTCAATTTCCATAAAGATCACATTCTGAGTTACTGGACATGAGGACTCCAATATATCCTTTTGACCTTTTCGGGGGGGGGGGGGACACCATTCAGCCATGGAGGCTGAACAACAGGGAGAAAGGCGTGTGGTCCTTCCTCCAAACACCTGGGTTGGGACCTGCTCCCTCCACTTCCTCCCTGTGCAACCTGGAGGAAGTGCTAACACTCAGCCCCTCGGTTTTCTCATCTATAAAGAGGCAGGGATGACGCATGTCTCCCAGACTGGTTACGAGGACTCAATGAGCTAACTCCAGCACATCCCATAGATGAGTACCTGACGGGAAAAGGACTCTGTTTTCCTTTTCCTTTTCTTTAGATGTTCCTCTGAGTGGTCGTGTTTGTTAGAAGGCAGTCTCTGGAGACATGAGCCTTGCCCAGACCTCTGCCAGACCTCCTGCGGCCAAGCTCCGGGGCGGTGTCCCCGCCACCCTCCCCGGCTGCAGGGGGCCCAGCTTCCCAGCCTTCCCTGCAGGCAGGATCAGTTAGGGATCTTGTTTGTGCTCCTCCCCACAGGAGTCAGACCCAGCTGGAACCTTGCCTCTGCTCCTTCCCACCTTAAACCTGAACGGTACGCCTAGTGCTGCGATGACCATCCAAGACCAGCGGCGTCGATCACGGGCTCGAACCCAGAACCCCCACAGCGTGGAGCTGCTGAGTCAGCTGAAACAGCGCCAGCAGCTGCCTCCCTCTGGGCTTCTTACTAAGCAAGAAAAGACAAAGCTTCAAAGTGTAAACTAATTTGACTAGTGTTTTCTCTCACTTGCCGCTGAACGCATTCCTTACTGATAAATCTTCTAGTCGTCCCGGTGTCTGCTGTCCGCATCCCCCATGATCTGTTCTCTACCCAGCAGGCTCTAGTCACGCCATGTCATACCATAACACGTGATATCAAACACGCCACCCATGATGCCATGCATGGTGTCTTATATCATATCAAGCATGCCCTCTCATATCATGCGTATGTCATATCTTATACCTGACATGCATAGCATGTATCATATTGTGTCATACTAATCTCTCTCTAGCCTACGACCATCCGGTGGCTCCGTGCTGAGGCTGGAATAAAGCCTGCAGCCCTCGCTGTGGTGGACGAGGCTCTGTGTGGTTTGACCCCGACCACCCCTCCCTTCGCTCATTCTGCTCGAATGCGCCGGACCCCTTCAGTGTCTGCAATGTGCCAAGCCCCTGGGCATCTCTGGGCATCTCCACAGCCCTTTCCTCTGCCCGAACAGTCGGCCGCTGCCTCTCTGGGTGACTGGTCCTTGTCGTCCTTCATGTCACGCCAAGGGTAGCCACACAGGGAGGATGGTCGGGACACGCTTGTGGAACGAAGGAGAGAGAACCCGACCTCTATGGGCACACCGGTGTGAGAGGGTCCCATTCTAGAAGGTTCATCCAGTCCCCTAAAGTCATCATTTGGTCTTCTTCCCGCCCCACCAAATACAGTCTCATGTGAATAAAACATGAGCACGTACGCACGTGTACACACATACCCCTCCTACTCCGTGGTAGAGTCAGGACCACGGCCAGGTTGCCTGTCCCCGAAGTCCCAGGTCTTGGGTCTTTCTGTCCCATCACACTTACTAAATCAGGACCCTACTGAGTGTAGGTCTGCTAGGGCTCCCGTAACAGGACACCACAGACAACACGGACTTGTTTCCACAGTTCTGGAGGCTGGAAATCCCAGATCAAGGTGATGGCAGGTTTGGTTTCTTCTGACGCCTCTGTTCCTGGTGTGCGGATGGCTACCTTCTCGCTGGCTTTCCCCTGTGCAGAGTGCTCCTGTCTCTCTCTGCCCATATTTCCTCCTCTTATGATACCATCAGTGAGACGGGATCAGGGCCCATTCTACGGCCTCGCACTAACATGATCACCTCTGAGAAGGCCCTATGTCCAAACATAGCCACATTCTGAGGCACTGGGGGTTGGGGCTTCAACACAGGGGTTCTGGGGGGACACACAACCCATAGCAACCACCAAATAATAAAAGGACCACTTTTTGCTGATCCAGTTGCCAGGAATCATCTGTCTATTCCAGTTCACACGGGGCCCCGTCTAGAAGGGAGTCTGATTCCGGCCATGTCTGTCATTCTGGCAGCCTGTCTGTTGAGACCTCTAGATAACTTTCTATTAAGAAAATTTCAAACACGTTCCCAAATGGAGAAACCAGTTAAATGAACAGCCGACCAAGAAGTATCAACACTTTCCAATCCTGACGTGCATACTCCAGACTCCAACTATGTTTCCTAGATTTATTTATTTATTTTATCCTCACCTGAGGACATTTTTCCATTTTTTTGTTCAGATAGAGTGGGAGGGAAAGAGAGAGAGAGAGAGAGAAACATCGATATGAAAGGGACACATCGATTGGTTGCCACCCGCATGACACCAACCTTGTCAGGGGACAAACCGCAGACGAGGTACATGCCCTTGGCCGGAATCGAACCCGGGACTCTGTGGTCCATGGGCGACGCTCTTACTGCTGAGCATCCAGGCCAGGGCATCGAGATTATTTTAAAGCAAATCCCAGATATCCTGCCATCTCACTTGTAAACTTTTCAGGGTGCTTCTCCAGCATAAAGTGAACTTTACTTAAAAGGTTACATACTTCAGCAAATCACCAGCGAGATCTTCATGCCTCTGTTACCAACTCCATGTTCGGACGTGGCTGGCTGTGTCAGAGAGAGGGCTTTGACGGTAGGGCCATTTAAATCGGAATCCAGACGAGCTTCAGGGACAGCATTTGGGTGCAAAGGCTCTTCCATCTCTTTCTATTCCTGAAACATTTTGAAGTGCACACTGGCTTCGTGCTCAGGGCACATTCTCACCGAAGACGTCACAGCGGGGCGTCCATCATCCACGACAGGAACCTGATGCTCGGGCGCCTGTGACCAGAGGGTGCTCAGGCCTCTTCACCCGGCGGACACAGAGCACAGGGGACTCAGCATCCAGGACAGCAGCTGCTGAGGGAGACGCGCTCCCCTTCCCGAGTGAGCTTTGTTCTGAGTTCGGAATGACTGACGTGGCGTGTGCACAGAGGGAAGTTGTAAGACGTGTTTACGGAATGACTGTGATCGATGCCCGTGTGTTTTTGAGTGGGGGTGCGTGTGCAGCAGGCTTTGAGGGGGCTCCTGTGTGCGCACGCTTTCGTGTTGATCAATACTCACAGTCAATCACTAACAGGGGAATCAGAACGAATGTTTATATCCAAACTGCGCCGGGCCCCCTCATGAAAGGTTCTTTCCTTTGGTCTGTCTGTCGCAAATACATTTATCAGACGGTGCCGTGTGGGGACAGGGCTGTAAAAACACGTTTTTAAGCGTTGAGGTTTATCATCCCGTCATCTGTTCACACTTTAATCACCACGTACTTTAGGGCTGGTCTTTCAAACTATTATTCCTGAACATCTGTATGCTCTAAAATGGATAGTCTCCTTAGTTGATGGATTCACACACACAAAAAATTGTTAAATATTCAACACGGCTCTGAAAGGCTGCAGCCATCCAGTCTTAAAATCTCCCTGCAAAGCACTTAGAACAGTCTCATATGGGCAACCTGCTTCGATCTGTTGAAGCGAGTATTTGGTCAGGCTATCTCTGAATAGCCCCAGAAACGGCGAATTTCTTTACAAGGAATAGTAATATATGTTTAAATGGACATACCTCCACATCACTTTGTTTTTTCTTTTTATTCTCACCTGAGGACATTTTTGCATCCATCTTTTTAGATAAAACAGGAGGGAGAGAGAGAGAAACATCGACATGACAGAGACACATCGAGTGGCTGCCACCCACACGACCCCAACGGGGGCCGGGGACAAACTGCAACCGAGGCACGTGCCCTCAGCGGAACCGAACCCGGGCCTCTCTGGTCTGCAGGCCGACGCTCTATCCGCGGAGCCACACCGACCAGGGCCGTCCGCGTCACTTTGAATGTCACAAACAATTCACATGAATGCCGGGGCTTTCACAACATCGTCGTTTCGCTAACACACAGAGGCCAGACTCGCAAGAAAAACACCCAGGCGCCCCGGATCTTTGCCCGATTTAGCTGGCTCTCACGAAGCTCGTCTGAAACATTCTCCTATGACGACTTGGACAGTCGCTTTGACAAACTCCTGTGGAGTGCTCACCGGGCCCTAAAAGCTGGCCTGGGCACACGGGTAGGTTACCGGCGGTCCAGGTGTCAGTAAATGAACAGGCAGAAAATACAAGTGTGCCCAGAGATGAGAAATGCACACACTCTGAGGTTGCTTTGCTTTAACTGCACCGACGAATGGCGAGTGGGGGGGCTCTGTCATCTCTCAGGGAGGGCGGGCAATGAACGCAGTGATGTTGAAACGGCGGGCGGGGCGGGCTGCGTGGGGGGCCAGGCCCGGCCTTTCTGTTGCCTGACTGGGCTGCTTCCTAAGCAAGTCTCCGGCAGTTAATTGTGGATGCAATTTGTTGACTCTCTTCTCCATTCTGGAAATGAGTCCCCAACCGCCCCCAAGGCACAGGCCATTGGGTAAAAAAATCCTGTTCTCGGGGCTCCAGGTGGAAAGACAAAGGAGTGGATGGAGGAACATCCCCAGGGCAAGGTCCCAGCCAGGGAGAGAAACCCCTGGAGCAGCATTAAGTCAACAGCCACTCCTGGCCCTGGCTGGCAAGAGAGCAAACCTTGGCTCTGGAAGGAGAGCACGTCCCCTAGGGACCGGCTAGGCAGAACCCCAAGCCCTGTGTTCTGGCCCCTTGTGAAGAGCCCCAGTGTGAAGGGCGGGGCAGCGCCACCACCCGGGAAGCTCCTAAGAGCCCCGCAGACAGGCACAGGGCTCCGGAAGATGTCCTCAGGAAGGAAAGACCTACGCAGTCTTGATCGGATCAGAGGGCGGTGTCAGGGATGAATAGGATCCCTCTGCAACATCCATAGCTCAAGATGGGGGCTCCGACAAGGCCCGTCTTCCAACCCGCTGGGCCTGCGCCCCAGGCCCCCGCCCTGGAATGGCCGGGATCCCAGGTCTTCCCGCAGCCAGACAGCACCCACACCGACAGCTTCTCTCTGTGATCACCGCTTAGCTTAAATGAGTTAATCTCGTTTTCCAGATGAATTGCTAGTTTGTCTCCCGCAGGCTGTGATTACAGGATAAAAGTATTATGCGAACAGGAGGGCTGGGGGCTTTCCGGCGCGGGAACCGCCCATTCGCCCCCACCTTTGCCTCCCCTCCCCGCTTTTAATGGAGTTAAAGGAAGGGAGAATAGGAGGGCCCTGGGAACCGCCCGCAGGGCGATAAACCTTTCCGATGAATTATGTCATCTCATCAGAGGTCAGAGGGCCAATTTATCTTCATGTTTTGAAACACAGTTTATGATCCTGACAAAATTTTAAACACATCTAGGGCGAAATACACGCGTAAACGACACCGACTTCTCAACTCTCTTTTTTTTCCGACTCGCTCCTGAAACACATCAGTCAGCAAACAGGCCTGTGCCGAGGGTCCATTCTGCAGAAAGCGTTTTCCTGGGCCCTGTGAAAGATTTTCTTTTTAACGGCCAACACCTGGGCTTTTCTACAGGAACTGTATGCCTCTGTGACTGCAAACCCCGTTTTTCTTTTTAATTAAAAAAAAAAATTATTTTGGAGCGTAGATAACAATAAATGCCCTTGGAGGCGGAGGTCATGTTTGAACGCCAGCAGCCACCTTTACTAACTGTTGGCCGGCGAGCAAGTTGCTCAGCCTCTCTGAGCTCCGGTTGCCCCTCCTGGAAAGGGGTGATGACTGCGCCCAATTTGCAAGGTGGCCGGAAGGTGTCCTGGTGAAACACCCGAGCTCTCAGCAGGTGGCAAATGTTTAATAAGGAGTCACTTCCAGAATTATTATTGCTTCCCCAAATAGCCACTGAATCATAGGATGATATCGAGGCTGGGAGGCAGACAGGTTAGGATACAAAAAGATGCTATTGGGAGGGGCTGATCCGGTGAATAGAGATGCAGGGTGCACTGCTGGAGTTCAATGTCAGATAGGCCGCACAGGGTATGCAAAAGAATATTCCGTATGGTTTCTTTCTTTCTTTTTTTCCTTCTTCCCTCCCTCCCTCCCTCCCTCCCTTCCTTCTTTCTTTCTTTCTTTTAGAATAAATATGTCCCAAATACCTCACGGGCTACTAAGAAATCGTTTGTTATCTGAAATTCAGGTGTGACCGGGCATCCTGCATCTCATCTGGCAAGGCTCGTGATGGGGTCTGAAGTCCAAAGACCAAGACTGAGTCTCACAGAGGAGTGAGGCGGACAGGCAACGTACCTCTTGGGGCCTCAGCTTCCCGGTCCAGGAGTGAAGCCGACTGCAGGACCAACACCTGCCTCCCGGCCGTGGCTGCATGAGAAGCAATGTAGGGCAGTGTGCTCGGGAAGCTGTCAAGCACCGTTTCTTTGGATGCTGGTGCCTGCGCTCGTTTGCCATTGCTTTGGAATACACACTCGCCTTGACGTGCACCTGCTTTCACGAGGGGCCTGGGGGGTGCGGGGGGGTTTGCTCTAAGTCTTCACGTTACAGGGGTGCCGGGGTGCCTCCTCTCTGTTCTGAGAAGGAGGTGTCTCCCCCACGCTGACGTGCACACTGATGGCAGCACCCGTGGGACCCTGCCTCCTCGCGGACCCGCGGTGACTCCTTGCAGAGCCCAGTGCCCTGCGCAGGGGTGGCCTCCGGGCCCTGACATCGGAACCGGGTGCTTCCCAGTTGGAGGGGCCCCGGATTCCCACACAGTAGCAGCTGAGAATAAACAACTTCTATGATGATGATTCTCTCAGTGGTGCTTTTTTGTTTGTTTGTTTGTTTGTTTGTTTGAGATAAGGATGCTAATCTGGAGGTGCTGGGTACTCCAGGTGGCAAAGATTTTGCATATGCTTTCTGAGCACTGTCTCCGGCATTTAGATCAGGCTGGCGCACCTCGGGGGGGACCACACCCCTCTTCTGACCTCAGGCACCGCTCCATTTCCTCCAACAGTCCGTTCACACAGCAGAGGACCTGAGGAGACTTGTTGGAAACTCTACAGATCACACACATGAAAGCATTATCTCACTTGGTACACAGTTAGTATGAAATGACGATCAATGTTTCTTTTTTTGTAATGTCGGTAAACACACTAACCACTAAATTCTTAAATTATTTCTGGGGATTAACTTAGAGTGGCCTCAGGTTCCTACATCTCAATCAACAGCTATAACAGCACCGACTAGGGCCTAGGGCGAGGAGGTCCTCAACCTTGAGGAACGGGAACGGCACTGATTTGGAGGACCCTGGCCGGCTCTGCAGAGGTGCCCCGCACGGCCCGGGCAGCACCAACCTCCCATGGGAAGGAGGCCGCACGAGCAGCCCATGGAGATGCCCAGGGCCTCTGGAGCGAACGTGTGAGGTTGTGGGCGGGGAGGCCGGACACACACACCTTGCTGATGTCTCATACGCTGCACACCTGGTTTCATCTATCTGGAGGTGTGACACACATGTTGGGAAAAACGGAGGCTCTGCATACAGGTTTAGTCTGACTAAAGTAGCTTTTTAAGATATCTGAGGGAGGCTTTAGTTCTCCAATCGTGATATTCTGAATGGGGGTGAGCGGGGAAACAGGGTGAGAAGAGAAAACGAAGTCCCTTAACACTGACTCTTTGAGTGATCAGAAGCAACACTGCAGTAAGGCTTTTGTGGTGGCCCGGGATGTCAATTATGCGAACAGTTTTCTCCCCCTTTTTTTAATTCTTACCCTAGGATATGTGTAGAGAGGGAGGGAGGGAGGGAGAGGGAGAGAGAGACATGGATGCGAGAGAGAAACATCGACAGGTTGCCTCCAGAATGCACCCTGACGGGGGATCGAACCTACACCCTAGGTACGTGCCCCTACTGGAAATTGAACCCACGACCTGTTGGAGCATGAGACGATGCTCCCACTAACTGAACGACCCGGCCAGGGCAACAATTTGTTCCTGAAAGGAACTAAGTGTATCTTCTGTGTAAAATATTCAATAGTTTACTTTGAATATGTTCTCTTTGAGTCTACTGGGGACCTGATTCACTTCCAAAGGCAGTTTGTGTCTAAGTCCATTGCAAGGGTGGGGGCCAGGGGTCAGGGGCCAGAGGCCAGAGGCCAGAAGGTCCTTCTGAGAAGGTGAGGATCCCATCAACACCATGTGTGAACAGGGGTCCCAAGGGAGATTTCAGGATTGAGAAATGATGGCCCAAAAGGCCTTCCCTCTCCTGGATGAATGTCCGTTGCTTTCATAATTGGAAAACCACCTGTTTCTCGGGCACTCAGGACCGTGTACCAAGCCGGAGAGATGCTTCGGAGATGCTGAGCTCTCCTGGTCCTCCTCTGCAGCTCCTTTCTCGTTGACAAGTGAAAATATTGAGGAAGAGAAGCAAAGAGATTGAAAAGGAGACGAGTTAGGGCCCAGGAAAACTTACAGAAAGATGGAGCCCTTGACTATAGAGAGAAAGAAAGGAGAGTTGGAGTCTTCGGGGCTCAGCGTCTCCAAAAAGAAGGTTGTTGGAGAAAATGCTTAATCTATCCTCAGGGGCAGAAAACGGCTTCCGATGCTTTAGCCTGGCCCTGGAAAGCATTCATAAATGTGTGTGTGTGTGTGTGTGTGTGCGCGCGCGCGCGTGTAAAAGTTGAAGGCAACTAGCTATATTCAAAAAGCTGGCCTTGATGGTCTCTGTAAAACAAGATAGGGTCAAATGAGGAAAAATTAATCAAAGAAGATACACATATGTAGATAAGGTGTTTTCCTTCTTGATGACATTTCTAAACATGGAGTGTGATAAAATAGAAATGAGTTCAATAAAAATGCCTTTTTGTAAACAAGGTATGATCATGTTTACGATCAAATATGGGTAAGTTCAGTCTAAAAAAACTGCCGTCTTTGACAGCTGGCAAAGTATATGCCACTAGATGTAAGTTTCTCGAGAATACAAACCAATCTTAGTCATCGCTGTATCCACAGCACCTAAACCATGCTTCACGCTAAAAAAAAACTCCACTATTTAGTGAATAAATAAACGAATGCCTAATACCCACCAGGTCCGATTCCTTAATTAAGATACACTACCACCACCTGGTGGCAACATAGCACAATTGCAGGAGTAGGGTTTTATTCCTGTTCTTGTTTTAAGGTGTGTTCTCAAAAAACAACCTACTCTGGTGATATATAGATAGATATAGATATAGATATATAGATATATAGATATATAGATATGGAGATATAGATATAGATATAGATATAGATATACACACATATACATAGATATAGATACACACACACACACACACACACACACAGCCAACAAATGCAAAGAAACCAAAAAAATACAGAAACAAATAAACTGTTTTGGAGGTGTGGGGAGGGGGGTGATCCCAAACAATATCAGCTTTTTCCAGTCCTTTCGTGTTATTTTAATTATTTATTTCACAACACCCTCCCAGATGTTTTAGGCTATACCACTGTGGGCTAAGAGCAGAGCCAGAGCTGGGTTCTCACATTAGCTTGGCAAGTGTGTGGGGGCAGTGGGGGGAGGGGGGGCTTGACTGACAGCCGACAAACTGATGACAGACAAAGGCAGAAGTCTACGTGGGAACACGGCCCGTTTCCCCAGCCACATCCGCCTGCCCTGTTTTCAGATTTCTCTCCAAAGAAGACCCTTTGACTCTATGTGCTTAGTTGTGTTTTGTTTTTCATACAGACCGTGTTGTCAGCTAGGTCCGGAAGCTACAGTGAATATAAAGCACTGGGCAGGACAGCGTTTGATAAATGTAAACAATATGCATAGAGAAAACCTCTCGGATGAAAAATCCATATACATTTTTAGCGGCCGTCAGACTGAATGCAAATGGCTTTGGAAAATATAAGTGGTTGGCTTTTTAATATCAAAGAAAATCATAGCCTGTTTCTCTAACACTAAAAACACTGCCGCACTAAAAAGGAATAAGCAACTAAATAAACTAGGCGGCTGATTTTCAGCATGCAGAAGCCGTTGCCTTTACCCTAACCTTGGAGGTAATGTTGTACTTCTAGAAATGCCAAAGGAGGGGTAGGGTGGGAGAACCAGAACTGCTGCAATTTTTTTAAGGCTCCCTCTTTTAAAAAAAAATAAATAAAAATGCACTTCGTGTTTTAGAGGAAGAAGAAGCAATTAAAAATTAAAATAAAGAGTCTGCCCTGTTTAAAAATGAAGCCACAGAAAATGCCAGTGCTGTGGGGTTGCGGGGCCTCGGTTGTTTTCCAAGTCAACGCACTGGCAGTCTTGCCTGAAAGGAAGAAGTCAATAGGGAGAAAATAAATAGAGCATTTCTAGAACTCACCCAGCAGCTTGGAAAACTGTCTGCTTGCTATTACACAGTTTTAACATGTCATAATCATTTTCACAGTAAAGAGACCCTTCCTGCAGTTTAGACCAAGAATGCATGACTAATTTTAACCACTTGTGCAAAGCCCCTAATGGAAATTTCAAACAGCTTTTAGTGGATTAGAATTTCGCAAACTCTATGGAGAGAGCGGCAACAGATACCCAGTCTGGGTGCTCCGCACGTCCACCCGTCAGTGCCTAACGAGTTACTGAGTACCAGGGGGCAGCCGCATCGTACTGGCAAAAACGGTGTCTTCTTGGCACGGCACGTATTATACATTGTCCAGATGAAATATAAAACCAAGTATCTTGAAGATGCAGACACAGGAGAAGGGAAGGTGGGCCTTGGGCCGGAAGTGAGCGTACTCTAGTGCGCCCCCTAGGTGTGATCTCACTAAGTTCAAACACGCCCTTTCTTTGATCCCATAGTGCAGACAGAACTGGAAGCTCAGGGAGGTCAGGTGGCCCTGTGAGGGTAACACAGCTGCTGGAGGTTTAAAAACATCCCAAAGGGCCCCCTCTCCACCACCACACGGCAAGTGGAGAGACACGGCGGGGAGACTGAAGACGCAAGTTCACGGGGAGATGGATCATTGTGATAGTGGCAGGACAAGGTGGGTGCAGGTAAGGCCAATAATTGTACTTTAAAAAAAAAAAGTCAATTATATGGTATGTATATTTCACCACAACTTAAAAGAAAAACCAAGTTCCCAAACTCCTTGCCACCGAGACCGAGAATAGGATTGTAGTCCTACGTCTAAGGAATATTCTGTCCAACTTGCCTCTTTGCCCACAACCATGCCAAAAATTCGGAGTGCTAAAAGAAAAAATAAGGCACATTCCTCCCCTGTAGGAGGGGCAAAGTCAATGGGATAGTTGGAAGCCTATTTTTTTATTTTTATGCCCCATTCCCTAAATCGAAGCATTTGGAATTTCTGAAATTTTTTAATCTCCCCTATGAAGATGATAACTCTGTCTTGCTAGCAGTTTTCACAGGAGAAGCAGGTTAGGAGAGGAGGCAAAGGGGGGAGGGGTGGACTGCCTGGGTGAAAGGGTGGTTATGACCCAGAAGCAACGGGCTCTGGTTGGGAAGGAGTGGGGACCAGGGGAAGAGAAACGTTGACATTTATGTCCTCCCTCTCCTTCCCAGTTCCTGCCCTTCCCCCTGGCGGAAGTCAAGGTCGCTCTAGCCCTCAGCCTAATACCCCATCCTCAGGGGAGCCTTCCCTGCTCCCACCAACCGCTGCAGGAGCCTGTAATCCCAGAGCCTGGCCTTGAGGTCGATGCCCTGCGGAAGAGCAGAATGTCTGCTATGTTGATGCACAGGAGAGGCTGGGGCAGGTGAGGGGCCCCAGGCCAGGGCTCCAGGGGTGGAGAGGCGGGAAGAGGTGAGCGCAGCTGTGAAGGCCTCAGGCCTCAGCCCCGATCCAGTCCCTTTGTCCCAGTGAGCTTGGTGGGATTAAGCAGAGAGCGAGGAGGACAGCTGCTCCAAGCGTGTCCCCGACCCCAGAGCACACCACTGTGCTCTGCAAATATGTCCACAAGAGACCCCATTCCTGGCAGAAGACGGTAAGGGGGGGGGGAGGGGATACGTGCTGATGGAAGGAGGCTTGACTGGGGGTGCTGAGCACACAATACGAGGTACAGATGAGGCCACACAGCCATGCAAGGCGGAGAGAGGATTTACACCCAGGTGGCCTGGCTCCAGGCCACGTTCTTCCCATGACACTGAACTTTCTGCTACAGCACCCACTTCAGACCCTTCGATAAACACCAAGTCCTTGCCTGCGGCCAGTTGAGTCCTTTGGGTCAATTTTCTATGACCTTCAGTACTCTGAGTGCTGTGCAGGAGGCAACCAATCAACGTGACTCTCACATCGACGTTTCTCTCTCTCTCACCCTCCCTCCCACTCTATTTGAAGATAAATGGAAACATATCCTCCGGTGAAGATTAATAAATAAAATAAAGAAGAGATAATCAATAACCAAGGGGTCTATAAAAGAAAAGCGGGTGTCCTAGAAGTTCAAGCATCCATGAGAAATACTGTAAGTTCACATCTGTGCCTGAAGCCGCCTTGGTTGTTAAGAAACCTCTGTACGCTGAGAAATCACACCCACAACGTATGACACAGTGAGGTGACTCCAATGTTTTTTAGTGTAACACCAGTTTCCTCGGTGCACAGACATGACTTAACCACAGGAAGACTTGCATACAATGGTGCACGTCATTCTGGAGACCACTCTGTGAGAGAAGTTTTAAAATGAAGGGAGTCAGCAGAGAGAGGTTAAGTTACTTGCCTCAGGCCACACAGCTAGCCAGGCAGAGACTAATTCTAAACCCAGCCAACCTGCACCTGAATGAAATATCAAAGTATTTTTTATGTTAGAATTACACATAAAAATGTTGAGACGATCAGAATGGGAGTCAGAATGCCACCGTGTCGGCACATTTTCACATAGGTCCTACCTTACGAATCTGTAATGTTTTGAGTTTGGCCTTTGGGATCAGGGGCTGGCAAACTATGGCCATGGGCCAAGTTTGGCCCGCCATTTGTTTTGATAAATAAAGTTTTATTGGAACACAGCCAGGTCTATTCCTTTATGTATTACTGTCTATGGCTACTTTCATACAGAGGCAGAGTTATGTAGTTGTGGCAGAGACTATATTGAATCACAAAGCCAGAAATATTTGCTATTTGACCCTTTACAGAAAACATCTCTTGACCCCATTTTAAAATTATGAGTTAGCCTTATAGTTTCTATTTAAAATGTGTAAATGGTAGTCACTACAGCATTGTGATTCTAAAGTGAAATATTACATTTATAAAGTGTCATAATATTAAGAAAACTTAAGATTCATTACATTTGAAAATAAATGTATTATACACACACACATTATTTTTATTCTTCAGAAGTTTATCAGTGAAAGTACTTGAAAAAAAATTAAATGTATAAATTCAGCTGAATATTTTAAAAGGCATTACCTAAATGCATAAATGAGATGAAACCTTATTCTAGAACTCCTAAAAAAACAAATGACTGCTAAAATTTGTCAGGCTTGTAAACAGAATAATAAGAATTGAACTTAAAAGCCTAGAGAAGAGCAAGGATTTGAAATGTGGAGAGTGAACGAGGTGAATCTTAATTTTAAACTCCTAGGTAAACCTTTGACACTCTCGTCTGCTGACAAAGGCCACCCTAGACGCCATCAAAAATCTCCATTAATAATCTGAATCTCCTCTGCGATGCGTGTCAGTAGTCACCCCGGGAGAAAGCCTGCGAGAACCAAGCCCGCGTCTCCCCGTCTCGGGTGCCTGAATCCAGACCCAATCTGTGCCGTTGGACCCGGTTCTGACTGTGAATCCGTTCGAAAAAGGGGACCGTCCTGGGCCAAAGAATGCCACCAGCTCAAGGGAGGAAGCCAGGGTGAGAGTTAATCTTAAATATATGTGTGTATGTGTAGAACGATGAGAATGAGACCACCACTTTATTATTTTATATAGCATTTATAATTCATAAAGCCCTTTCAAACACACACTCTCTCTTGATCTAGTAAAATAATGTAGCAACGCGGTGATTAGCATGAGTTTTGAAAGGAAAGACCTGGAGTAATTCCTGCCTACTAGTCGCACGGCCTTGGGCGGACTGTGTTTTATCTGGGTTTTCTCGTGGCTAAATCAGGGGCGATAATAACGCTGACTTCATGGGGTGTTGTCAGGGTCAGAATGAAGAGTCCCCGAAAGGAGCGCTTCGCACCCCGCCTGGCGGTCACAGCAGCAGCCCAAAGGCATGTGGCCCATGGGCAGGGGGCCCCCTATTTCTGACTCCGACTTTGCTCCCTGTGCATCCTGCTGCCCTCAAACTTGACCGAGCAACAGAAACACCTGGGGGGCTTCTTACAGCAGAGGGCACGCCCTCCCCCCAGAGATCTGATTCTGGAGCTCTGTGCTGGGCCTCAAGAATTTGCATCTCTAAATTTTCTGAATAAAGAGCAATTTTTTTTCTGCTAAAAGAAAAGAAAACCAAAAAGGACGTTAGCCTTGTTTTAGAATCATAACTTTATTCTATATTTCACATCGTGCAACATTTTCCTACTAGCATAATAGAGTACTGTGTAACAAAATTGAACTAATTCTGACAATAAAAAAAAAAAAAAAAAAGGGTGCATCTATAATGAGTTCCCAAGTGCTACGGATGCTGCTGATCCGGGGACCCCGCTTTGAGAACCACTGGACTCAGTGCAGCGCCCGGGGGAAGTCCCACCCGCCCTCCCCCAGAATATCTGGTGCACATTCCCGGGTCATCAAATTGTTTGGCATCTGGTCAGTGCTCAATGGACGGCTCTATTTCGCTTTATTATTTTACTTTATTTTTGCCATGGATTAATTCTGTCTGGCTCTTGATTCTCTTGGCTAACAACTTTGCCCTCGTTTCCTGGATCCTTCCGTGCGTGGCCCCTGATTTAGAAGAGGCTGCTCTCTTTCCAGCTGTGACCTTGGCCGCTCTCCACAAACACTGCCTTTCCAGCTCAGCTCTGCTGTCTCCCATCCGGGCCCCTGAACCCTCCCTGGCAGGCCGCGACTCACAGGTGGGCCCTGCGTGGGGCTGTCCCATGCAGTCGGCTAACCCCCGTGCCCTACCTCCAGCATGAAAGACAAGTTGCTCTGATCACACACAAGGGCAGCAGCGTGCCCCCTGACATCATAGCAGGCGGGCGTCATGGACAGGGCTAGGCACACAGAACTCCCCCATTCACACCGGCCTATTCTGTCTCCTGATTGTAAAAGGACAGAGGGACACACAATTAACAAGGAATGGGGAGAAAACGCTTTGCTCCCCGGAACTCAGGACATGTGAATGCCTGTGGATATAAATACTATAATAATAATAATAATAACAATAATGACAATAACATTTTTTAAAATGGAGCTCGTCCTAGCAGGGCTTTCGTAACTTAACGGTATTTTGACAACAAATGTTCCTGTTTCATCTAAAATTTATGAAACCTTTGTGCCTGTAATCCCATGAACAGCAAACACGGTAAATGAAAGTAGCAGGCAGTCTAGATTAATAATGTTTTGCTTCATATTGGAAGAGCATTTGAAAGGAGACGCTTGCTTTATCTAGGCCCCTCTTTGACGGGCCTGGTATTGGAACAGACTGGGGCTTCCGAAATTGGCTGGGAAATATTCATAGATGTGTTATTAATTTATGGGAGACTGAAGGGCCCACCTCAAGGTTTAAGTAGGCCATTTAGAAACAGCAAGGAGTAGGTGTGAGATACATGGCAGAATGCGGTAGGAAAAAAAAAAAAAAAACTGTGGCGGGGTGACTCGGGGCTTAAATCAAGAGCTGCAAGAGTACATTCAGTGAGCCATAATAGTTGATATTCTAATAAAGCGCTCTTATGAGGAAAAGCAATCTGCTCACATATGAATTCTGCCATATGCTTCCCCCTTTCCGTGGTCTAGAAGGCCACGTCAGTAGTTTCCAGTTCTCACATGGGCACGCGGGGGGCCTTTGCTGGTTAATGGGAATGAATGGGCTGGGTTCACTGTGTTTCTGATGCTCAGTATACACCCCAGGCAGGCTGCTACCAGGGCAAAGTGGAATTTATGGGTTTGCACTGAGTTAGTTTCAAATGGCTACGGGAGCAAAGCCACGGAAAGCGACACTGACGTGCTGTCTAACGGTTCTCGGTGACGGCGGATGCTCCCTTGACAAAGCGACGGGCATTGTTTGAGGAGAGGGAGCGTTGGGACACTCAGAAGTGTAGCCGCAGCTTGTGCCCAGGGTCCCGCTCTCCACGGGTCTCCAGGTGACTGCTCTGACCCCAGCCCCAACCCATGATCTACTCACTTGTACATGATCTTTCGATCCTGATGCTGGTATGGAGGGCTGCCTCCCTGCCGGCTGGGAAGAGTATATTTCTCAGATCAATGAGCTCCACTGGCTGGTTCTAACATCCCATGATTTAACTTTGCATATGTTAAACCACAACTTGAGACTAAAGAGAGAAAGGGTGTTTGCAGCTTGACTGATAATTGGAGAATGAAATCATACCTCTCCCAGATCAGCCGTTCTCGGCCTCGGCATGACTGGCATCTGGGGCTGGCTCAGTCTGTGTGTCGGGGGCTGTGCTGTGCATCAGGGGACATTCAGCAGCATCCCTGGCCTCTACCTACTGGACACCAGTAGCAGCATCCTCCCCACTCCTAACATGTTGTGGCAACAAAAAATGCCTCCAGACACTGCCAAATGTCCCCAGCAGGCGACACGGTCTGCAGCGCCCCAGAGGAGTGCCCGCCACTGAAATCATCCTCTACGCCCTCCTTTATCCGCGGGTTCGCTTTCCGCTGTTTCAGTTACCTGCAGTCAACCGCAGCCTAAACGTATTAAACGTACCGTTCCAGAAATAAACAATTCGTAAGTTTTAAATCGCGTGCCATTCCGAGTGGCGGGGTGAGCTCGCGAGCTGTCCTGCTCCGTCCAGCCAGGGACGGGAGTCATTCCTTGTCCGGCGTCACCACCACCATGCACACTCCCTGCCCATCAGTCACTCGGCCGCCCTCTCGAGCATCCGATCTGCCGTCTCGGTATCACAGTGCTGTGTTCAAGTCATCCTTCTTCACTCCGCAGTGGCCCCAAGTGCAAGAGCAGTGGCGCTGGCATTTCAGATACGCCGAAGAGAAGCCGTCGGGGCTTCCTTTAGGGGAAAAGGTATGTGCGTATGTAAAAGGAAAAAACAGAGTATGTACAGGGCTCAGTATTGCCTGCAATTCCAGGCATCCACTGGGGGTCTTGAAATGTATCCCCCACGGATAAGGGGGGAGACTATTATATTTGGTTCTAAGTACATGTTAAACAGAGGTGAGTATCTATTATAACATATACCTGCCCCCCCCCCGGGGATAATATGGGGGGGAAGGAAATTGGAAAAGGGGACTGGAACAGGGATCTGTGGTGCAGGGAGAGAAGGCAGCAATGGAAATGGACAGAAAACTAACTGGGACGTAGAGGGTCCCCTGTGGTGCGCCGAGGGATGTGGGTGGGGGGCCATGGTATGAGCCTGGAGGTGAGGGTCAAATCATTGCTTTCCCAGACGCATATTATCTACAACAAAGCAACATGCATTTGCAGCCTCTTGCTGAACCTTCTGAGGAGAGATGTCTAAAAGGTTTCTGGAGAATATCATATACTCTCACTTATTTGTGGAAGATAATGAACAATATAAGCTGATGAACAGAATAGACCCAGAGACACAGAAGTAGGGTTCAGACTGACAAACCTCAGAGGAGGGGGCGAGGGGAGGAGAGAGATAAACCACAGAACGTATGCGTATCCGCATAACCAATGGACATAGACAACAATGCTGGGGGGACCAGAGGAGGGTGTGATAGGGACAAAGGAGAAACATCAGTAACAAAAATAAATAAATAAATAAATAAATAAAAAAGCAAATAAAAATAAAAGGTTCCTGGTGAGCTCTGGATGGCAAATAAAAATGAATAACATACTCCAACAGGGCTGGGCTTTCACACTCTTCTGTGGACATCTCTCTCATTCCAAAGGAGACCTCCAGGTGTAGGAGTGTGTTTAAAGGCTCATGTTCTATTTTTTTAGAAAATCATACGAAAGAGGCATTTTACTAGGTAATATTTGTGTTTGTTTTGCTCTAAACAATATGGTTTATCACCCAAAAATGGACCCTTTAGGAAAATGTCCTTTGATTTCCTGTGACTTCCAATAACCTCTGACATGGCACACCGCCAGGGACACTGGGTGTGTTCATACCCTAAGTTAAGAAGCATAAAGTTAAGATGGCCTTCTTCGTTCACAGGGTCATAAATGACATATGTATGAGGCTCCATGGGTGACGTTAGTCCCTGGACTCACTGTGTCCTCAATGGCAAGTTCCACGAACTTGGGGGTGAGGGTCAGGCCTGTGTCCCTTGTCGTTGAAGGAGGAGCCACCCGTCCACCGGTGCTGCTTGTAAGGGTTTGTGAGATGCCTCAGAACCCAGAGGCGGGGCTCTCAATGATCAGATGCCAGTCAGGTGCAGGCCACTTGGGGTATCAGGCCACTGTGCATCCTTGTCACCTGAGGAGTGAAAGGCAATGCGCACCTGTGGTGAGGATCACCACCAAGGCTATCACGGTTTCCTCGCGTCCCGTTAGAAAATCTTTAAACGATTCCAAATTTCTTGAAGGGAAGCGTTGTTGCTTCTCTTCCTTTCACCGTTACGACTGAGAGCAAGGTGGAGACGTGGACCCTGGGAAGCCTTGGGAATTCGTCCAGGGCTCAGGTTCAACCACAGGCTCTTCCTAGCACATCCGTTTCTTCATCCATAGACTCGGAGCTAATGACAGGTCTCTCCCGCAGGGCCGCTGCAAGGATTAAGTGAGATGGTGCTTTTTTTAAAGCACCCAGTAGGCCAATTTCAAGATTTCCTTCCTGTCGTCTTTGTCATGTGATAAAGCCATTTGCAAAGGAAATGACTGTGCGCCTTCTGCAAAGGAGCTCACAGGCATCAGACGGGCCTGAGAATCGGGGGCTGGCGGATTCCACCAGGCAGCCTGAACTCTGGCATCGCGCACAACAGACGCACGGGGCCCGCGGCCGCTCTATTCCCCTGTAGTACAAACACCAGGGGAAACACTGCGCCTTTGCTTTTATGAACTTCTAAAGCAATAAAGACTTGTATTCAAAGCACTCTTACTTTCAAAAAGAAGTCATTAATACATTTTATGAAGTCAGAACCCATTAGCGGAGATGTATTGAGTGCGTCTGCTCAGTGAGGAGCATCAAAGGGGGTCCAGGAACGGCGCTGGACATATAGATTGGGGCCTCGCTTTGCCAACGATTGCGCCTACAGAAGCCTGGACACAAAGGTTTCAGCCGCGTGCGGAATTTGAAAACGCCCGAGCGCGGATGCAATGCTGAGACAACAGCAGGCCGTCCAGGGCCGGCGGACGGGAGCTCCGAAGTGCAGGCACGTGCAATGCAGTCGGCTGCGCGGCTCATGCAGAACCACGGGCAGCGCCTGAACGATGCGGGCAGTTAGTGGCAGAAGTTTATTCACACTTGCGCTTGGGCTGTGGCTGGAAAAAGCCTGGATGGAGGAGAAAAGACAAAGAGCCAGGCAAGGTGTGTCCTTTGGAGTTTGGAACGACGGATGTTTCGACACATGCATCTGATTTCCTCCGAATGCCTTCAAATACCCATGCAGCAAACACTTCTTTGGTGACCACCCTGTGCACTATACAGCTGACCCTGGACAACCGGTGGGCCCCACCCTCCAAGAGTCGGCTGTATGGGGGGGGGGGGGCTAAAGAAAGAATTATTCTGACATTTGCTAAAACAGTAAGAAAGACATTACTTAGGAATCTTTTCTTAGGTGTCCAGACCATAGTAACAGGGGAGAGAGATCGAATTCATCTCCAAACACAATAAAGACCACCGACCTGGAGATAATAGCCAAGAACAGGGGTGGGGGCGGGGAAGGAGAGGAGTCATCAGTGGATAAAAAGTGACTGAAAGGAGACACGGGGGGGGGGGGGGTTCTTGTTAAAACCAACATAACAGGAGTCTTGCTGAAGGCAGGCTTAGGTGATCAGATGTCAGGGGTGGAGGGATTCTCTTTAAACTGACGCTCAGCACTGTTCTTGCTGAGACTGGGCTATGCAGACCTGGCAAGGATGGGGCCAAGGTCAAGGCCTAACTGAGAGCTGGCTCAGAAATGCAGACTGAAGTTTATTCAAGGAAAGTCTTTGTCCAAGGGACAAGACAGGACACAGTGGGACTCAGCCAAGGTTTCTTTTCTTTTATCCTCACCTGAAGACATTTTTCTATTTTTTGTTCAGATAGAGTGGGAGGGGGAGAGAGAGAGAGAAACATCGACGTGAAAGGGACACATCAAGTGGTTGCCACCCACACAACCCAACCAGGGCTGGGGACAAACTGCAACCGAGGTACGTGCCCTTAGTGGGAACCAAACCCGGGTCTCTCTGGACCGCAGGCTGATGCTCTCACCGCTGAGCCAAACCGGCCAGGGCAGCAAAGGTTTCTTAAACAGACAGTGCTTTTGGGTGTCCTGAAGCATGAGCCGGAACTAGCAGAGAAAATTTTAGGCAAGCGACAGTATCGCATGTGCAAAGTACGATCGAAGACCTTCCACTAACTAGGTGTGGCTAGGAGAGAGTTTCTCAATATGGGCTCTAGGGACATTCCGGGGCTGGATCACCCTTTGCTTCGGGGCGGGGCTGTCCTGTGCATGTAGGATGCAGAGACGCATCCCTGGTCCCTACTCACTGGAAGCATGATTCACGCCTCCCCTCTCACCACTTCCCCAAATCCTGCAACCCAAAATGCCTCCAGATGTTGCCAAATATGCCCTGCGGGGAAACTGACCCTGGACAAGGTTCCGTGGACCAGGAGGGATATTCGGAGGGAACAGACGAGGGAGGGTAGTGTGCGTCACCTCTCACAGGGGACAGGGGACAGGGTCTAAGATCTATACAACGGAGGCAGAGCCTTCTATTCCCTAAGTGCAGAGATTCCATAGGCAACAGAGGAAGGAAACGTGGCCAGAAGTGGGACGAGTTGGTGCAGGGAGACCTGGGAGTTCGCTTTGCCAGGCCCTTTCGTTAAAATGTATCAGAGGAAATGAACAACTGATACACAGACTCAGCGTAAATGATCCTTGTGAATTAAGGTTTTCAGGCACCTTTTTCTATGTCTGATGAACATACGGACGAAGGATATGCAACAAGAAACATGGAGATGTTTTCTAGGGGTTAATGAGTCACCAGCTTCAAAACACTTGCATGTCTTATCACTTTTATCAGAATCAAGGCCTCACTGAGCCCCCCATCCCCCCCCAGCTTATACTGGAAATGCATTCTTATTGTAGAAAACTTTAAAGCACAAAGAGAAAACAATTCCGGGTCTGTGTGCTTGGATTGTGGCTCTGTGACAGGCTACAGAGATTTCAAAAATTATTTTCTAATTTAAATAACCCCTATTTCAGCAACAGTCAGCAGCAAGCCAGGTAGCACATTCATGTGCACCATCCCAGATCTGACCTCACTCGCATCTTCTTTTTTAACTTCTGCTAGCACAATTAGCAAACGAAAGGGAGCAGGTTATTTAACAGGCCTTTCTCGCTAATTTTTAATCTGTTCTAATGCCTGAATTTAAAAACGCCGACTTGAGAGCTTCAGGGATTACTAAATAATAAGCCCTGAAGGTTCCAAAATCCGGTTAATAGTCAGACCTGGAGAATATGAAATATAGTGTTAATTTAGAATAACATAATGCCTAAAAATGAAGCAAGTTAGGTCTAATTGAGCTATGAACTGCTTGCCTTGTATTGTGTAATGGAGGCTCTGCTAACCGAGGGCAGCTGAGCTATAGATAACCATTACTCTTAGCAAATATGTTTATTGGGGTCTCTCTCTCTTCATTACCCAACCTCGTAAAGTATAGGCCTGCGTATTCCGATAAAACACCGAACGGCAAGGCACAGCCACAATTAGGGCGCCCTGAGAAGCTGCATCATAAAATGGTATCTGTCTCCAAATGATTGTTCACTTAACCATGATAAATATTTATCAGCATGCAATAGAACAGATTCTGAAACGGCTGTGGCCCACATTGAAGACGGAGGAGGAGGATTCCCCGCTCCCAATTCTCCTCTTTTGATAAACGCAACCCTTTCACCTAAAAACGAGTCTGATTTGACCCGAGGACTTTGATTTTAAACTAGAATTATGCCCTAGCAGCACCGAGCACAGAGTGGGTGTCCCTGGCCCACATCTACGTAAAGCGACTTGAACGTACTGTGCCATCATGAGCCAAGACCGCAGAACTGTGCGGATGAAACAAAACGGTGCTAATTTGGGTGGTTATCCAACGAACAGCCTTTTATATTGTCAGAACTCTCGTTGGAAAAAAAATGCGCTTTAAATGATAAAATAAAGATGGAAATAAAGTCTTTAATGATCCCCGCTGTCTCATTGGCCTTGATGCGTCGGCGGAGAAACGTAAGGGGAGCTGAGATCCTGAGGGCCGCCTCACCTGCGGCTCAGGCCGCAGCGGCTCCCGTGGGGAATCCGTGTGACACGCGGCGGGCGCGGCCTGTGGTCGGGGAACCGGCTTTGCCTTCTGGATGAACTTCCGAAACGAAGCCTGTCTCCAGGCCAGAGATGAAGGTTCTGGGGTCGATGTCTGCCTCTGTTAGGCAGGCGCTAGGACTTCAAGGGGATGATGGTGTCTACGGCGGGTAGGAATGTCTCTTCCCAGTCCATAGATCCCAAATCTCTCTGCATTTCCTTCTCCCTGCCTTCTTCTTCTCATTCCCTTTTTCCACCCCCACCCCCACCATATTTTCTTCCTTTCTTCGGTTTTATTTCTATTTCTTTTTCTCATTCCCAGTTTCTCTTGTGTCCTTAAATCTCCTTCTTCTGTTCTTTTTCTCTCTCTCTCATCCCCACCCCGAGATTTTTCCCCCAGCAGTAATTAACCTCCCACCACTAACCGCAACGGAGATTACACATAGACCCCCGATGGGAGAAAGGTGCCGGCCAAGATCTCATTCCTTGGCAAATGGGATGAGGGGCAATTTTCAGAGCCGGTTCAAAGAGGGACACTGTGAATTCTGTGCTAAGCGTCCAGTAGCATTGAACACCACACCAGCAAAAAATGCACTGCTCTGTGAAACAGTCCAACGTACGCGGAAGAGTTACCGTGTGATGCAGTGTTGGTAGATGGAGTGGCTTCCCGGCACTAATTCTCATTTTGGGGGCTATTCTCACATTTTAGGACAAACTGTCCCTCGGTCTCACTGGTATGTACACATAACTCCCTTGCTGGGTGAAGATTTATAACTAATGTGACTATTAGGAGACCATCCCTAGGTGAAGAGCTACCTTAAGCAGACTTAGCTCTTTATAGCCTCATTGTGTCAGACTCTGAGCATTAGACACATACAAAGAAATTCTTGCACAGTTATTAGGCTGCAGAACAGCCTCCCAAGGGCGGTCGCGGGGCCTCATCACTTGAGTCATTTGAAACGAGACTGGACCAAATACTTGACGGCACCATGAGGGAACAACCCTACCCTGGCTGAGGACAGACAAGATGACCTCACAGGTCACTCCCATCCCTCCAGGGGTCATAACATCGAAATGGAAACTCTGACTAGTCCCCTTGCTGCAGCGGGAAGCGGAGACTCTCACCGGACAAACAGCCACGTCTCAGGGACTGGAGCAGGTTACCATGACATCAGAGAGCAAAAAGTCCCCGGTAAGGACTGCAGGCAGAGGACGTCCCGGAACGCAGCTCCAAGTGGAGGTGTTCCTGAATGAAGCCCCGGCTGTACTTCGCACAGAGCTGGGTGAGACCACAGTGCCGGTGTGCTCCTGGGTGTGGGGTGCACGCCAGCGAGCTTCTCCGCGCTCTAACGTACAAGAGCATAAATCACCAGTGTGTTCCCTGGCTCCCTCTTTTTTGAAGAAGGGACTGCCTCATCACAACCCACAGGAGAACAAAGAGCAGCTCAGTTAGGTGATGACTGTGCCATGTCTACGGATCAGCGTACTGTGGGCCATGACAATTATAGCTCCTGCCAGGTAAAGTGGAGATGGCCTGGAGAAAGAAACCGGCGGCCGCACCCCCGAGTCCCTACTTGGACTGGGCCTGTCTCAGTCCCCCGCAGGGGGCGGGGGGAGAAGAGGAGGGTCTGAGGGGCCCCGTGTGGCTTCCCCGCCCTGGGGCCCCTGCAGCTGCAGGGAGCAGCCTGAGCCAGCAGGCCGGCTCGCACCAAATTAAGGTCCCACAGTAAATCCGAGGCAACTGCAAATGGGTGTGGTGGGGAGGAATTCTGGACTGGATCGGGCTCAACTCGCTCAGCGGCCATTCCGATTCCACTGGCCTTAAATGGCAAAACCTCCGGACACTGGAAGGGACCCGTCAGGCCTGCCCACTCGTTTGCCCTTCTAAGGAAAACTCCCGTGGTCCACGACCCTCCTACCCAACGGGCATGTTTTATTGCACCTGACGCCACTCCCTTCCCTACTCTGAGCACAGCTGAACAGGCCACGGGTCAGCTCGTACCTGAGCCAAGGGCAGTCAATCCAGAAGTCCGGTGTGCCGTTTACCAGGGGGAGAGATGACTCACCACCGCATTCCTACACGGGGACGGGGACGGACTGCGAGGGAGTGGACGCCGGCGCAGCTGATGGAAAGATGCCATGAGATGGGGTTCCGTTGCCGTCATGAGCAAACAGAAGAGAGGGTGAACCAGGACGGTGAGGGGGGAGAGGAGAGGGGTCTCGCTGTGGCAGAAGGAGCAGATCAGAAAAAGAGAACGTGGGACTGTGCAGGAGACCACAGAAGATGGGCCCCGAAGCCACCTCCTCCCAGCCTGCCACCGTCTCTTACAATGAGCCTTTGCTTTAGAAGAGGTGACATGAGCAGGACTCTGCCTTGGGACCAAAGAAGCCTAACTAAGACTCTCAGGGACTCTGAACTAGACATCAGGATCAGCTCCTCAGACTCAAACACTACCATCTGATATGTACATATGGGAGAGGAAGGGGGGTGGGGAGAGAGACAGAGAGAGATGGACATCAGTGTGAGAGACATCAATCAGTTGCCTCCTGGACGCACCCCAACCTGGGATTAAACCGCAACCTGGGCTTGTGCCCGGACGGAAAATCGAATGCACAACCTTGTGGTGCATGGGATGATGCCCCAAGCAACTGAGCCAGGCCGACGGGGCATTGCCATTCGATGCTGACTATCGAGTCCTTGAAGATCGGGGCTTATCAAAGGTACTGGAGACCGGAATCAGTGATGGTCAGGGTTTCTCCTTACCTGCCACAGTGAAAACTAGAAACAGAATTGGAAAGTGGGGGGCGGGGGGCATGAAACAAAGGAGGGCGGCATATGGACTGGGGTCCCCGGTTTGGAATGATTCAGCCCTTCCTCTCCCTCCAAAGCTTAATCTGTTGGGTGGCCTCGAAACTCACTTATTAAAATGTCTAATCCCAAGACAGAAGTGTGTGCTCCTCAAATGCCCACTCGGTACGAAAAGGTGCCAAGCACTGTCTTCGCAGTGCGTGAGGGCGTTGGGGCTTTATTTGTGCTCCGGGAAAGAGTGGCACAGGCGACGCCGGTCCCCCCCACCCCAGAGGGAGGAGCACTGATTAAGGGGGATACTGCTTGCGACGTGGAGATCCCACCCCTGGGCCAGAATGACTTTCAGTCCAAGACAGTTCTTTCAAGACAGAAGAGGGGCAGAGTGCAAAGGCCCGATTTTCAAAAACCAAGAGAGCCACCAGATCCTGATTTGTGGGTGTAGAAATACTGATTCGAAAAATATTGTAATAGTAATAGCAGATCCCCTTCGCTGGGTCTCCATGTCGCTGGCTGTGGGCTTTCCGCGCGTTCATGTTCTCGGTTCTCACAGTCGCGTGGGCTTGGAGAGGGTTCCGGGCCGGCCCAGGGCTGGAAGCAGCGGCCGAGAGCTCGCTCGAAAATGCAGAGCCCTGGGCCCTAGCCCGGCTACAGCGTTCGAGGCTCTGGGGCGGGACCCAGGACCTGGGCTTTCGCAAGCCCTCCTGGGGCTTCTCACACCCACCCACGCGTAAGGAAAGAAGCCCTGACTTGGAGAGTGACGTCCAAAGACCAAACAACTAGGCCGCGCGGTCCACGCGAAAGGTTTGTGCGGAGGACTGGAAACGGCCCCAGCTGCCTCCGGTGACTAGCGAGGAGCCAGGCCTGGGCTGTTCAGGTTCACACCTGTAATACGGATTCCCCGGAGAGCCGGGTGGGAGCCCTCGGACCCGGGTCCGTCCCCGGACACTGTCTCCATGGGCTTAGCCCTGTGCATCTAACTGGTGCTCCCTTCCTGTTATGTGTATGAGGGAATCTTGGGAGGTAACGATCCCAGTTTAATAAAGTCTTGATCACAAGGGCTCTGCTTCAAACACGCAGATGCCGCCTTTTCTCTCCTTGCAGACGAAGAAGAAAACCAAGGCCCAGTGCAGCGTCCTGTGTGCCAGGCTCCGAGTGGAGGGCATTAGACCAGCGCTGCCCGACAGGACACGCTGCGGCCAGGGGGCCGTTCTCTGTCCGTGCCACCCAGTGTGGAAACATATGACCGAGGAAGAAAGAAAGATCTCTTATCCTTTGAGACGACATGGAGGGACCTGGAAAGTATTATCCTAAGTGAAAGAAGCCAAACAGAAAAAGACAAATACCACATGATCTCACTTATATACGGAATATAATGAACATAACAGTCTGAGGAATACAGTAGACCCAGAAACATGGGAGTAGGGCACAGACTGACATCCCTCAGAAGAGGGGGTGGGGGTGGGAAGAGATAAACCACAGAACTTATATGCATGTGTGCATGACCAATGGACATGGACAACTAAGCCGGGGACGGGGCGGGGGTGGGGTGGGGAGGGGTGCCAATGGGGTAAAAAAGGTGAAATATCTGTAACAAAAAACTAAATAAAAAATTAAGAAAAAAAAAGAAACGTATGACCGAGGGACTGAATATTTAATTTTGTTTAAAATTTACTTAATTTAAAGGTAGATAGCCCTACACGCCCAATGGCTGCCTTATGGATTAGACGGCCCTGTGCTAGACGCCTCTTCATTAAACTTTACTCTAAAACTAGGAGGGCAGAGGATAACATTATGCCCATTTTACAGATGAGAAAACTGAGGCTAATAGAGGCCAAAAGCCACACAGCCCATTAGCAGTGGGGCTGGGATCCTAGCTGGGGTCTCCTCTGACCCCAGGTGTGCACAGCGCCAGCTGCCGTGGCTGGGCAGGCCTGGGGGGCCCCCTGCTCAGCGCCCTCATCAGAGGCCAAGGCGGTGACCGCGCGGCCCCTGAACAAGCTGCACCTGAGCATCTCATGCTCCAGCAACGGCCAGTGCTGGCATTCTCTTGGCAGCCATCACGGCGAGGATGTTTGGACATTATCCTCCTGTTATTAAACGTGCATTTTCCACTTAAAAATAAGGAGCTCCTGTCACAAATGATTTATATGGAAACGATACTACTCCTGGCACAGAAACAGGGGTAGGCGCTTTTTACTGTTTCTTTCCAGATTAAAAAAAAGAAGAAGAAGAAGAAGAAGAAGAAGAAAGAAAGAAAAGCCTGTGCTGATATTATGTTTACTGTTTACTGCACGTTCTTTGAAGGACTGCGCCTCCTTCCTGCGCCACCTCAGCAATGCCGGGATGAGAAACGGGTTCTGGGGTCTCAGGGCCCAGGGGCATTCTCCATCTCTTACACAAAGCGGGTCAGTGGGGACATGAACTTCCCCAACTCTACCCCCACCTTCCATTCCAGACACCGGTGCCCCCAGCCAGTAACTTCAATAGATGCATTACTGAAGTTTCTAGAAGCACCCTTGCCTCTGTCCTTGCTGCCCCATCTCCCTCCCCTGGGGAAAGGGTCTAGAGCCAGGCTGGACTGACCCTGCATGCCGGGCTCATCGCCAACACACCTGCGGAGTCAGCCGGGAAGGTGGCTCACCCTCTCTGAGCCGTCGTCGTCTCCGGGGTAAAGGGGCAGGTGCACGGACTCTCCGTGGGGCTCTGCTGGGCACAGGACCTTGTGCCTGGCCTGTCAGCGGGCCTGGAGAAAGGTGAGTTCCTTTCATCCCTGTCTTCTACCCTCAGTCAAGCATGCACATGGTAGGCCTTTGCATAATCATCACGTTTCTGACGTACCAGGAGTGGGGAACCATTTTTCTATCAAGGGCCATCTAGATATTTATAACATCCTTTGCGAACTATACCAAATTATCAACTTAAACATTTGCTATGTTTGGTCAGGCTACTGTGGTGAGGCGTGTGATGTTAGCTGCTGTTGGTTTCTCGGGCCTCATAGGCCCGCGGGAAGGATGCCCCCCTGGACCGCGAGCATGGTAAGCCCCCTCTTCCGTCCACGTTGCAGCAGCAAAGGGCCCTGCTCGGTGAAGCACGTGTTGAGTTGAACTTCTGCAAAAATTAAGGCCAATCTCTAATAAGCAAACCCAGCCGTCCCGTCACTCATCTATTCATGGACTCAATGAATCTTTATTAAGCACCTACTGTGCCTTCTAAGTGGCAGGCACGGATATTGGTACTCAGAACACAGTAGGGACCAAACACATGGAACCCTGAGCCCTCCGGGCCTTGACTTTCCAGTGAGGGAGGGGAATGAGCCAATTAGTAAATGGACAGACGAAAAAGAGAAACAGAGTCCCTCAGGCGGCAACATATGCTACAAAAATAGTAAAACAGAAGATTCCGGGAGAGATTTTCCATTTTAAATACCACGGTCAGGGAAGACACCCCTGCAAAGGGGATATTGGAGAAAAGATTTGAAGATGCTGAGAGGGCTGCTTTTTATTTTATTTTTTCCCTTTATTGATTTTAGAGAGAGAGGAAGGAATAGGGAGAGAGATAGAAACATTGATGAGAGAGCACATCAATTGGCCACCTCCTGCATGCCCCGCACTGGGGATCAGGCCCACAACCTGCGCATGTGCCCTGACCAGGAACTGAACTGGTGACCTCTTGGTACGTGGGTCGATGCTCAACCACTGAGCCACGCAGGCTGAACAAGGGCTACTTTTTAGATATACAATTAATTAGGAAAATAGGAAATTGTAAGCTGAAGACATACTTGGTTCTATACAGAGAATTATATCAAAAAGGAAATAAAACACTCCTTTCACTGACTAACCTTGTTTCACAGGTTTTCGTTGACTTGAATGCCAGCTAATACTTATTAGAAGCTTATGATGTGTCAGGCACTGCCCAAGCTCTTTCTGTAACTGTGTTCACCATCCAGAGAAAAGACAAAGGCCAGAGATGGCAAAATAAATACCTGCAGGCCCCAGTCAGGCATCAAAAAGGGCTAAGGCCAGGTGTAAGACAATAGGGAGTTGTGGGGACTGTGGCAACACGGGAGGACCTGCTCCACCTAGTGGACAGCTGTTGCTCGGCAACAGATGATGGAACAGGTTCAGGGTCACTTGATCTTCAGCCTTTTCCAGAAAGGCTGGAAATCTGGATTTTATGTGAAATTTCCCAATTTTAAAATGTTGGCAAGTGATTAAGTTTTCAAAAACATCATGTGAGGTTAATAATTTTTTTAAAAAATGTTTCAGGACATATCTGGTCTAAACAGAGCCTTGCAACCTCTGGCATAGATAGGAGGCAAAGAGTAGACAGGAGCCCAGAACATTCTGTCTGCCCACCCAGAGCCTAGGTACAATTTATCCTTGAAAACAGCCTGATTTCTGGGGACCTCTTGTGTGCCCACCCGGGGAATAGTTTGGGGTCTGGTAAACACTGCGTCCATGTGGGTGAATCAAATATGCTGCCCACTGGGATTTGAATACAAAAAGAGTTATCATTCATTTTTTAAAAACAGTATTTTTGTTGCTTATTGGCTTTTTTTTTTTTTTTTTTTGCTTAGATCCTAGCAATAAAGATGCAATTGCAAAATGTTCCAGAGGAAACACCATCTTCATTCAAAACCGTTTTTCTTCTCCTTTCACTTGATATTTCCAAATTATCTTATCAATAACATATTAAAGCAATACTCAACAATGAAACAATACTGCGCCTTTAAGAAAATATTATTTTTCCTGAGGTCCTATCAAGGTAAATTTCATCAGTATTCAAAGAATGAGCAAAGCACTTCAACAATTTATTTCAATAAAAGAAGACTTAGCTGAAAGGAGTATAAATGATGAGAACTTGCTTTAAACTGATTTATTCCCTGCAGCAATAAAAGGAATGTTTCTTCACTCGGCTGTTTAATATGCAAATATGCAGAACATCCAGCCCCTGACAGCACGTCATTAATAAAACCTTGCACTGAGCAGAGCGCCCGATATTTCATTCTGATGAAAAAACATAATGATGATTTTAGACTGTCGACTTTTACAGTTGGACCAATGTGCTTTCCTGGCGATGAAACCCCACCAGTCACTGGGGGGAAAAGCGGAAGCTTTTCAGATAAGCGATCAGATTTCTGCAACAGGAAGTCCCAGGGTAAAGAGGATAGTAAATACTGAAGGCTGATAACCCTTCAGGCAGCCAAGGCTCAAATGCCAAGATTTAAACAGGGGGCAGTGTCAGAGGGGCGAGGGACCAAGACGGGTGTCTTTTGGGGATGGTGGCATGTCACTGTTTTATGTTTTGTTTTGGGCTACAAAGCAAACGTCCCGCTTAATGATATGCTGGATGCTAGCTTTATAGTCACGTGGACTAGACAGCAAGTTATGTAAAAAAGACACAGAATGTGCCCGGCCAGTGTGGCTCAGTGGGTGAGCATTGACCCATGCACCAAGAGGTCGCCAGTTCGATTCCTGGTCAGGACACATGCCCAGGTTGTGGGCCAAATCCCCAGTGGGGGACATGTAGGAGGCGGCCAATCGATGTTCTCTCTCATCGATGTTTCTATCTCTCCCTCTCCCTTCCTCTCTCTCTAAAATCAATAAAAAATTTTTAAAAAGACACAGAACGCAGGCATTTGTACCCCTGGCAGGTTCTCTGTCCAGTTACTGCCCTGTTATGATTCTGGAGTAGTAACTCTGAGTTACTCTCAGACTCTTTAAAATAAGCAAAGTGAAGAAGCAGCTGGAACTATTCCTTGTACTAGATCATGTGTTTCTCTTTCCACTAAAATCTTGGATGGATGTTGACAATGCATGAAGGAATTATAAAGGCTTTTTACATTTTTTCTTCCTTACAACTTCTTGTTTTTTCCAAATTTTCTATAATGAGTATGCCATATGTATCATCAGAAAAATTATGTTTTTAAAAATCTAATTTACTTAAAAACAAACAGAAAAAAGCACATACGGACTTGGAAAGCACTAGGGTGGGTTCCTGTCTCCTAGCATCTTGGAACCCTCCACTGTGCTTGCTCTCAAAATAAATATTTATAAATGGTTAAATGAGTTATTAATCGTAAGTACTTAGAACAGTGCCTGGAACGTGGCAAGCCCCATATAGGTACTTGTTAAATAAATAACCAATAAGTCAGATTAAATATTGAAAGTATTTTAGTCTGCAGAGATGAGTTTTCTGTAAATATTATTTATTTAAGTAGATGAAACAGGATATACGTTTTCATTTTTCTCATAATGTTAAGCTTACTACATTGTATGGTTCTTGCCAAAACTATCGCTCTGCCTTAGAAAACTTTGAGATTAAAATCACAGCTGCTACACTTGATTCTGTGTGACCTTGGGAAAATCACTGACCTCAACCTTCAGCAAGCCTATTGTCTCATCTGTTTCATAGCAGTAATCACACTTATTGTGTGTGTGTGTGTGTGCGTGCGTGCGTGCTAATCTTAACAACTCTTCGAGGTGAGCACTGTTAAGCTGCATTTTACCAAGGGAGAGCTTAGGTAGACGGCTTGAACAAGGCCACACAGCTTGGTCTTGAATCTGGGTCTGTTACCAAATCCTGCGCTATCATACTGCCTTCCCCTCAAACCTGCTCTTTCTTCCAGGAAAAAAAAATAATACACAAATGAGTATTCAAAAATATATGGGAAGAAGAGTAAGTTTCCATCCATTTCACTCTACTTTCAGTTACAATTCACAATTGAAAGATTTTTTCCCTTTGTTCTTTTTATTTCTAATTAAAGCGTTTAAAAAAAAAATAAGGTAGGTTATGGGCAGGAGGCAGAAACATATAAGTAGGTGACAAGGAGGAGGGAACCTATTTACTTGCTCAGCAGATACCAGGAGTGACTATTAAGCTCCCCGTGGCTACATTATTTTAAAAGTTCGTTTAGTGGAGAAAGAACACTCACTCATCTGTCATGTGAGCTAGTCTTCAATTTCAGACAACCTGAGAACGAGGAACCAGCAAACATGTCCTTCATGTTTGTGAGGTTTCCTCGTTTGGAAAAGGTGAGCCATCTGAGACGCAGGTGGGCGGCCACACTGTCCTCCCTGCCCCCACCTCTGCTTCTCTCTGTCCTTTGTCTTCTCTTCATCTGACCCAAAGCACCACTCTCTGTGCCCGAGGACAAGAGGGCTGTTGGGTTTTATTTCCAAATATTTCAATTATAAATCAATCGTTTAGCAAAATTCAACGGAGTTTGCAAAATTTCCCTTTGAATCAGCTCCCACCGAGAATCCGCAAAGTCTTGGGGGCAACATTTCCACGGGTCTCTTGCAGGTTTCAGTCAACTTCTCCAAGCTAGTACTTTCCGTGTTTCTGATTTTATGCGCTCAGTAATACGCCCTCATAACTCAAATGGGATGAACCAATTAAACATTTCCCTGTAGTCTCCGAAATAGCTGCTCTTGGCATGTTTTTTGCATGGCGCAAACCTCTGCGGGAGGATCCGATAGAAATCTTGCACTATTTAAATATAGAATTGGGACATCAAAGAAAGGGTTGTATTGAAATAACATGGATAATTAAGGAAGTGGAGAACAGTAATAACTGATTTACATAAAATGCTAATGAGTCTCTTGACTTGTTTGGCAATTTGCACGTTCGGCTTGGTAACTGTGGTTCCAAATTTATGATCTAATTTTTATTTTAATATTTTCTTTTAGCGAGTTGTAACCAACACTAATGGGTGCCTGCCAACGTCTGACTTCTTCCCTTCAACCACCCAGAAACTTCCCTTCCCAGTGACGCTCACGGGGCTCAGGACGCGGCGGGTCTGGGAACCTCCTGGACGCGGCGTTTTAGTTGGGTTTCTTCGTATGTCCGGGTGTTGGTGCCTTTCCGGGTGATGGATGGTGTTCAAAACATCCACATGGGTTAAACTGGGCTGGAAACCGTGGAAAACAAACGTGGGGTTACGGAGGCTCAGTGCGTCCTTGTCCAGCTGGCTCCTTGCCGTGCAGGGGACACGGGGCACAGGCACCCTCTCGCTCCGAGTGTGCGCTCACTCAGCACCATTCTCTGGGGCCGCTCGCTCCAGAGAAGAAATTATATGCTCTGAACACTCCTGTTTTATTCCTCCTCCACTGATCTCGCCTCACAGGGCCACAGCCTCCCGTGAATATGAATGAGGTTTTGAGCGGCTCCTTCAAGACAGGCCTGCGCGTTGACCTTCAGCGTACCCTATTTCCCTCGGAGCCCTCTAAGCATGATCCATTGCTTTCTCAGGCCATTCCCCCTTCACCCCATTGATGGGTTTCAAAGCTACTTAAATTTCCAAGTCCTGATGCTCTGCAGCGGTGACCAGGGCTGTGCCTTGCTCTCTTATGGATTGCACAAGGTCACCGCTGGGGAGAGGGAGGAGGCAGGCAGAGCATTTATCAGGATGTATTGCTTTACTTTTTCTATCCATCACCAGGGCGATGATTCTATTTTAGTGAAAATCCATTGAACTCCGATCAAGTCAGATGGCTGTTATCATTGGAAACTCAGGAGCTGTCAGGCCATAATCGGTACGAATGCTAGACCCCGAGATGGGGGGCTCCGGGCCAGGGACGGCCTTCCGGGGATCTTTGTAGCCAGTCTTGTTTTTAAAATTTCATCTGATCGTTTTAGTTTAAGTATCTTTTCAGCTGTGCTGTGTGCAAGTGATAAAATCTGGTTACGGAAGGCAGAATGAACCGATTACAGGCAATTGAGGTCTGGTTTGCAGACACAATGGTTCCTCTTGCCATGCTAGACTGCTTACTATGGTTCTAATAACCTGGCTGCCCATCAGAATGCCAGCGCACACCTGAATAATCACAGAAACCTGGGCATAAACAGTGCACACGCACATTCCAACCTTCGTCGGAATCACCAAACTATAACTACACTGTTTTCTGGCCTCCATATATAACTATTCTGCTCACCGCACTTGCTCCGGCAGACCATGTGAACAGGCCCTCTCGCCTTTCTAGTTGTATTTTTATGATCAATGCCCCTACTTGTATTTGCATGTGTTTGGGAAGGTTTTAGTCTGTGCTTAGCACCTTGAATGTGGGGGAGCAGGGGGAGGGCAGGAAAAAAAAAATCCAAAGCTTCCTGAAACATTCTTTTCGGCTTGCCTTCTGCTTATGGATTCAATTAAATCTGACATTTAAATAAAATCATTCAAACATAGTTGCTGCCCTGCCGGTAGGTATTCAAAACTTTTACTAAAGGGGGGTTTTGGAATGAGATGACCCAATGGTTTTACAGCAGGATACAGCAGCTCAAAGTGATACTTAACTCTCAACTATCCGAGATCGAATCATTTTCCTTGCAGCCTGTCAAGGATCCTGTCTCTTCCACTGACCTAGGGAAGGCCAGTAGCTGCTGGGTGGGTCGAGAAGGAATCAAACGAGGCAGCCAAGAGCTCAGTGCCGATGCGTATTTATCTCACTGCTTTTTAAAATTTAAAGCAATCTTTCCATGTATTTTCTATTTTGCAATCCATACCTTTATTCCTTTTTATTAGTGAGGGTAATTGAATATTGACTGTGCATTCTTAAATAAATTTCCATTCTAAATAAGAGCAACAATAATAAGGGTAGTAATTTATTGGTCACTTACTGGGAATCAGGCTCTGTGCCAAGTGCTTTACATACTTGTCTCATTGAAGTCTTAAAAACCACCTCTAAGAAGAAACAACCCTACGCCTCCCGGCCGCTGCCGGTGGCGGGCGATCCTGGGCACTCCTTGACTTGTAGCCACCCGTCTCTAGTCCCTGCCTCCATCTCCACACCACCTCCTCACGTGTGTCAATTTCTGTCCCTTGTAAGGACACTCTCAGTGTATTTAGGGTCTACCCTCATCCAGCACGGTCTCATTTTGATCCTGATCTTAGTTCCGACTATAAAGACCCTGCTCGCAAATAAAGTTGTATTCTGAGAGCTCAGAGAGCCATACGTTTGGAGGAGGAGACACTAGTTATCGGAGTACAGCATCCATTTGGAATCCCGACCTTGGTCTGCTGGCCTCTGGCGCATTGCCCCTCACCATCAAACTATCACCCACAGTGAGGGGGTGACACGCCTTCCAGTACCGGCCTCTGATTGTTCTGTATGTTTCTCAGAGGTCACCTCTAATCATTCCCGTAAGGCAAGTACTGGTGAAGCATGTGCCATGATATGATGACCAACATTGTTGTGCATGTTTTCAGGATAAACTAACATCGCTGGGGAGGTTGGAAAGGTCAAAAGAGGTATATGTACAAAAAAATACCCAAGAATAGGACCCTGGAGGAAAAAGTGGTCGGCCAGCCTCCATGAGCCAACCTTCCTAACCTCAAGGAGCCTGGCTGTGGCTGGACCTGGACCCACTAGCGGAAGAGAACCAGAAGATTGGGGTGCACAAGAGCTCAGCTATGCTCCATGATGCAGAGAAGCCCTGACATCAACGATGCAGTTTCCAGAGGCACCAGGAGCAGGGATTTTAATTCTCGGTCACCATTCGTTCCCCTTTCCTTCCTCTGGACAGAAGAGAAAAACAAGCCAAATAACAGCTCTAAACTATTTGTAGGGAAGGGTGAAAGGAGAAAAGGCAACCCTTTCCGGATGATTTGTTCTAAGAGTAAAACTTTGGTGATGAGAAAGGGAAGGGTACACAAGAAAGAAAAGTAACTGGGAGAAGAACTTTATTTTTGTTTGTCCTTAAAAACTTATTAGAGATTATTTTGTATAAAGAAGTCTTCTAAGCCACTGAAATAATAAAAATGGGTACCATCTAAGTTATGCGAAAGGCCTAGATGCACATTTCAAGGGGGAAACTGTATAGAAAGAACTGAAACTGGCTGTCCAGTAAATAATATCTAGTGTTTAGTGAAAACCAGTAAAAATTCTAATACTTTTGAAATGGAAACAGAAAACATACTTATGATGGATGGACTGACTCCTTTGGTCACTTTTCATTTTTTTGCTAGGTCAGAGTTCTCAATCTTGGCTCTGTGGTAGGGCTGCCCCATGCATTGTGGGATGTGGAGCAGCATCCCTGGCCTCCTCCCCTACTGTGACAACCAAAGATGCCTCAGGCATCGTAAAAGGTCCCCTGAGGGGCAACATTGCCCTGGATTCCACTATTCTAGTTAGAGAAATCAGAAAGCTAAAAACAATATTTCCAGGACTCCCTTGCAGCTACATTCTGGGCACAAATCAGTCTCACCGATTGCTAGGTGTTGTCACATAAGCCAGGTACAGCAGAAGTGAGGGAAGGGCCATATTTCTGCTTCTTTGGGGCTTTTCTTCTTGGCAAGCAAGGGCATGTGCAAATGATGTTTCTGTCTTATTGCTCCAGTAGTGGATATGGGGCTTTGGCAGCAGAGGGGGCTTTGGCTTACTCACCTGGCTTAGCTCTAGTCATAGCTTCAGTGGTACAAGTGATCACTGGGAGGTCACTTCTCTATCACTCAGGGAGCTATTCCTGGAGAAGACCAACCATGAAGCCACTCCTTTAGCTTTTCAAATAATTTTATAAGCACCAAATCACCCTTATTAAATCCCTTCCTGTATAACACACATAGAAAGGTTCCCATTTTCTGCACCGAGCCCTCACAGAGATAGCCCATCAGGGAGTTTATCAAATGACCAACATGGGACTGTCTCATCAGGGAGACTCAGGCATGTTCTGAAGATGCCTATGTCTACGCAACCTCACCCACGGTCCCCTTTGCTAAGAATGCACTTCCTTTATTCGCCCACTACACAGTGCTCAGAGTGTTCCACCTACAAACACTCCTTTAGATCCCAAGGCCCAACCAATGCATGGCCTTCTCAGTGGTAAAGTTTCGTCCTCCGTAAGCCCCTCCACCTGCACCCATACTTGGCAAAGATAACCACTCTTTCACGCTCTGTCATTGCCCTGACGCTGAATGTTCAAACTGCTTGTTCATATAACTTGCTTTCACGATACTCTGGATCCTAATTTATTCTTAAGGCCCCGGAGCTTGGCTCAGAGTAAGAATACAGTGCGTGGTAGTCAGATGATGAATGGATGGACAAATAAATGGAGGGAACCTTGATATCATTCTTGTTTGCCTAATGACATTTTATCTCATGGTCCCTGACCTGGAAGTTCTTACAGACTCGCCAAGGGGAGTGGAGAGACTCACCCAGGGGGAAAGATATGTCTAGGGGTGTAAGGATTAAGTGGTGGTTTTGAAGGCTAGTGTGCTTAAGAGATTTGGCTCAGTGGTAAGAGTGTCGCCTGTGGACCAAAGAGTCCTGGGTTCGATTCCAGCCGAGGGCACACGCCTCGGTGGTGGTTCATCCCGGGCCCTGGCTGGAGTTGTGCGGGTGGCAACCAATCAACGTGTCTCTTTCACCTCGATGTTTCTCTCTGTTCCTTCCTCTCTTCCTCCAGCTCTATCTGAAGATTAATGTAAAAATATTCTTGGGTGAGGATTAAAAAAAGAGGAGCTTAGGCTAAGGGCAAAGCAGAGTCCCCTGTGATAGAATGCAGGTGTGTGTCCTGGACACCACTGAGGAACGTACTTGGAGGAGCAGGGAGGAGCCCACGCACTAATGCCTGATGTACAGGCAATGGAGGTTCAATCTGGCGTGAAAGATACCGAGAAACAGAAGGAAGATTTCCTTAGAACAACAGAACATGGTAGTCGGTGTCCTGATTTAATACCCTGTTATTTTCATCACTATAACTTTGTTTTCTCCAAAAAAAAGACCCAGAAAAAGCATATTCTTATTGTGTTAACTCATTAAATACCAATATCAACCTGTCCAAGTTCAAACATGGGTTGCAAAGGAAGTGTAGCTCTGCGCCTAGAAAGGTGGCCCACTGTCAGGAGCAGACGCCTAAGATGTAAACGTCAAAGCTTTGTAGACAGGTTCATCCGTGGATTCTCAGGGAAGCTGCCGGCAAACAGAAAGCAGAGTCTTCCTCTCCCATTAAACAGACTGAGAAAATCTATATGCAAGGGACTTCCCAAGAGTGAATAAACTGAATTATTTTCATGATAGATTCTGTTTGCATTAAGCTCTGGTGTAGGTGTTTAAAGCGACTGTCTTTGTGAGCCTATTTCTAATTAACTAGAGGGCAGAGCCTCGTGCACTACTTTCTGCAGCAGACACTGTAGAGCTGCGGCGTTGGGAGTGCGCTGTGGGAACGCCCCACCTGCAGGAGGAGTTTGAGCACCTGCTCCTGCAGCCAGCAGCTGAGTGACCCTGAGCACATCGCCTAAATTCTATGCTGCCCGGGAATATTCACCAACAGCCTCCTGTGCCGGGCGTGGTGCCGTGCACTTAACGTAAGCCTCCTTAACTGTGACCCATACCACGCCACGAGATCCGTAACATTGCTGTGCCCATTTAATAGGTGAGAACTTGGAGGCACAGAGAGGTGCACTGACTTTACCCACAGTCACAGAGCTTTTAAACGTTGCCATCTAAGATTAAAGTCAAGTTTCGTCTGGCTCTGTGGCTCACACACTTCTCCACTTTGGAGCCCGACACCAGCAGCCCCAGACAGACCCATCATGTGGAGACCAAGCCTTGCTGAAGCCTGAGCCCCCAAAACACACCCCTCCAGGAGCTTCCCCGGTCAGGACCCTGGTGTGAGATCACACACTGTTTCCTTGTTTCAGATCCATCCCGCTGAATTTTCTGGGACTGGCAGCTGAGAGAGTGCTAACCGATTCCCTTTCCACTGGCTACCGGGGGATTTCACGGCAAAGACCAGGCCCCGCCACCAGCCCTGTCAAGACATAATCACAAACAGAAAAGAGCGCTTATTGAAATTTCCCTCAGTGGCAGGGGCCGGGCTAAAAGTCAAGCAGGTACTAGCTCCCCTACGTCTCATGATCACGTGCTGCGGAAGGTGCTAAGATGCCACTTGTGTCCCCGTTCTATGGAAAGAGACACTGAGGCTGGGAAGGGTTACATAACAGGACCAAGGCTGCAGAGTTAGTAAACGGCAGAGGTGGGGTTCAAACCTTGAGCTGTTGGACAACCAAGACTCCTGGCTTCTCTCCCTTTGCATGCACAGGTCACGTTTATAGACTGTTTGCTGGGCACTGTCCCAACTGCAGTGATACAAACCCTCACGTAACACCCGCTGTGACCTTTTGAAGACCTCCAGGAAAGACGAAGCCCCCACAGCCCCATTCCTGAGTATGGAATGGAAGATGGGGAGGATGGCTGGAGAGGAGGAAGAGAGAGAACTATTATTTCCGACGTGAATACAGGCACGGAACAAATGGGCAGAGGTTCAATATTCAAAAGCCCCGTGATAATTACGAAAGGGCCTTGTAATTCAGCCAGGCTGAGTCTTGGGGTTACCGATGATATAAAGACAGCCCAACTTCCCTGAAACCCTAAATTTGAAGCCTCTTTCTTATGGAAATGTCACCACCTGGACATCAATACTGTCTTCAGAGATGCTGTCCTCTGGCTTAAGTCTGAATTTACTACGGCGCTTCCTCAGGAAGCCTTCTTAGGAGGCTGCATGTCATGAGAATTCAATGCAAACTTTTATCTCTCCTTTCTAAATCTCCTCCTTTCAATCACTAATCTCTCCAGGAAACAACACAACCAAACAGTCCCATTAGGTAGAAGGAAGACAGAACTGATGTAAATCCCCCCTGAATTAATGGGCCTGCTCTTCACTCCACAATGGCCCTTCCCAAGATGACCTTGCCAATCAGCAGGCCTTGTTTTGTCGGCATTTTCCAGTGCTGGAGGCTCCCCTCGCTGCTGAAGGGGTCGGCTTCGTTTCTCAGACGGGCACCCCATCACACAGCTCTGGAGGCTCACTGAAATTCACCGACACACACAGGTCTCAAAACTGATTTTTCAAAAAGGCCAGTGACGATATTCCAACCGTGCAAAATAGACGGTGTGCTGTGAAGCGACCCCTTGTTCTGAGACTCGGTGGCCCTGATTGTCGGACCAGGATCCCTCTTTGCCTAATGACAGGCAGGTATAAGCAGTCAGGATGGGCCAGGTGATGACCCCGACAAGCAATCCTGACAAATCTGTGTCTCAAAGCCACAGCACGGAAGGACCATTTATTTCTCTATGTCCGCCTTGGGTCGGGGGGGCTCTGGACCTGCCTTTCCTCCAGGTCGGGGCCGCCGGCGTCAGCATGGTAGAGAATAGCATGCAGCACCCACGGGGCTCTGAAGCTTCTGCCTTAAAGAGACACCCCCGTTCCATCCGGATTCCACTGGCCAGAGCAAGTCATGCGGCAGGGGAGGGCAGCCCTCCATGTGCCTACACGAGAGGGGAACCCAGGAATTGTGAGCACCCCTGCGGACCCCACAGTGGGTAAGGAGATGCTGAAAATAAGTGAAAACTCATCTCCGGGGCCCCTAGGCTGTGCCTATCAGGATGGGCATGGCCGGAACGCACCCGGGACTCCGGAAGCCCCTGTGACAACCTGGAAACGTGTTGGCCCTCACCAGGGCTCCCTCCCGCAATCACCCGGACCAACTCAGAAAATTCCACAAGGCCCTGGCCTCTGCTATCTTTTGTCTCCATCACGTTTGCCTAATAGATGACCCTACCGATTCCCATTGGCAGCCCTTTGTAGCGTAATGAACAGGATGCAGGCTGATGAATGCAGCCACTGCACAGAAAACGTCAGTTCTTTCATTAAGCAAACCTTCCCAAGTTCATTGTATTGAACCAGGGTTTAGGCTATTAGGCTGACACATGACAGAGCCAATTCTAGTCACATTGTAAGTGCCTATTCATGTTCGGCAAATTCCGTTTTCCGCATACACACACATTCAGAATTGGACCCTTGTTGCCGGCAACTTCTTTTCCCCCCTTGAAATCCATTTTCCTATTTTTAACTGTTAATAATTAGGAAAAATCCAACTTTAATAACAGAGCCTCCACCAGCTTAATTCAGGGTGAACATAACGGATCGCCGCGCCGCGTTTCTTTGTTGCCGGCTCCCGACGATGCCCGCTCTCCCCAGATGCGCCGATATGGATAAACCGTGTTCAGCTGGGACGGGGAGAAAAAAGGAAATATTTGCACGTGGAGTTTTGACACGTCTGGCTCTTCTTTCCGCTCACATTGTAACAGGAAAGCGTTGTTTACAAGTTTGTAATCCCTGTAGGGAAAGGGGACAGGGCTTAAGGCACTGGCCCAGGGGACAGGCTGTGAGCGAGCCCGCCTGGCAAAAACGGAAGCTCGGAGCACCCATGGCCAGGATCCCCGGTCACTTTCTCTCTAACATGGCACTTCCTACACGACTGATCTATCTGCAACGTGCATGCGGCCGGCATGCAGTGGGTGCCTACAGGGTGGCCAGCCCACACCAGCTATCGGGACGTGGACATGAAGAGCTGGGGCTTGTGACCCAGAGGGGGAGAGCTAGGCAACCAACAGTCGTGTTCGAGCATGCTCAGTAGGGTTAGGTGTCCTGAATCTGACCGCTTTTCTCCATCTTCCATATTATCACCTGATAGGAGTGACTATTCTTGCCCTCTTAGTCCCCCAAGCTACCTCCCAACCGGTCCTCCAGTGTCCACTGTTGCCTCCATGATGCCTTAAAAACAATGTGTTTTTCTTTACTGATGAGAGAGAGAGAGAGATTGGCCGTCTCCTGCATGCCCCCACTGGGGAGGGGCCCACAACCTGGGTGTGTGCTCTGACTGGGAATCAAACTGGCGACTTCTTGGTGCCTAGGTCAACACTCAACTACTAAGCTACACCAGCCAGGCTTCTCCATGTCTTTTTAAAAGTGTGAATCAAACCATGTCATCTTCTTGCTTACAAACTCCCAGGGCTCCCATTACCGTTAGAATAAATTCCAGACACCTTACAGCGGCTTGATGATCTGGTATTTGCTTCCCTCTGCGACTTCACTGCCTATTACTCCACCTGGCTCCAACCACAGTGGCTGCTTTCTCTCCCTGGAACAGGTCAGGCATATATCCACCCCAGGACCTTTGCACTAGTCATGTCTCTGGCTGGAATTCTCTTTATTGAAATCTTTACATGGCTATCATCATTCAGGATCTGGCTCAGTGTCACCTTCTCAAAAGCTGTCTCTGACCACATACACAATCACTGTCTATTTCCTTCCCTTTATTTTCATTTGAAACTATCTTATTTATTTGTTTCTTATTTGTGTTCCCCTACCACTGAAATGCAAGCTCCTTGAGAAAGGAGTTTTTGTCTAATTTACGTCAGTATCCAGAACAATGCCTGAACCATAGTAGAAAATTGCAGCAAAAACAAAACACTAATAATAAAAATAATAGTAACTGTTACTATCATAGCAATAATATTTACATACTGCTCATTCTGTAGGATCTTTACATGTGCTAATGCATTGAATCCTCACAGTAATCCTATGAGAAGTTGCTATTATTACATTTATTCTAAAGATGAGAACATTGAGCTGCCATACGTCTGTAACTCACCCAAGAGGCACAGTTAATAAATGGAGAACCAGGATTCAAATCTAGGCAGTGTGACCCCAACGTGCTAAAAGACTCCACGCTGCCTCTAGGCGCTCAGTACTATTTGCTCAACAAGTGACCCCAGGAAAGTGCCAGGCAAATGGAACTCTGCGTTGCTTTGTGCCGCGTGAGACTCGCTTTCCTAAGCTAAAGACGAAATCCGTCTCCTCCCTCCCTTCTTCACCTGTACTGGGAAAGCGCCTACTATGTACCAGGAGCTGCTCAAGGGCTGAGGTCCTAGCATGATCAAAACAAGGGAAACGACAACCCTGCTTTCACAGAACTCGCACTAGGGATGGGGCAGTAAGAAAATCCACTCCAAGAGAATGAAAACATACTCGCACAAAAGCTTATTTGCAGAAGCATTGCTCATTACGGGCAAGTGGTGAATGAATAAACAAAATAGGATAGATCCATACAAGGGAGTAGTGTTCAGTCATAAAAAGAATCAGATAATGACTCGTGTACAACATGGATGAACCTTGGAAACATCACGCTAAGTGAAAGAAGCCAGTCACAGGCCACGTAACATAGGAATCGATTTACATGGGTTGTCCAGGATAGGCAAATCCATGGAAACAGAAGACATGTGTGGTTCCCAGAGGCTGTAGGTAGAGAAGGGGGATCACCCATGAATGGCTCCGGGGTTTCTTCTTGTGATGAGGACAATGTTCTGTAATTCGATGGTGGTGACGGTTGTGCAGCTGTGTAAATCTTCTCAGAACCACTGAATTGTACACTTTAAAAGGGAGAAGAGCAGAGTATTGAATTATATCTCAATAAAAAAAATAAGAGGATGGGTTTTCGCTTCCGAGATTAAGGCCTCTTCTTGCTCCTCACCTCCTGCTGGCTCTCTTTGGTGGAAGCCAGCTGCAAGGTTGAGTTGACCTTCAGAGAGACCCATGTGGCTACAACCAACAAACAGCACCCAGCAAGTAATTCAGGCCCTCTGTCCAACAACAGCCGAAAGAACAAATCCTGACAAGAACAATGAACCTGAGACGGGGATCAAACCCTCTCAGTCCAGCCCTAGGCAAGGTCTGCCACAGCCCAGCCCTCTGATCACGGCCTGGGAGAGGGATGCTGAACCGGGCACTGGCTCTTCATCCCCAGCAACAGTAATGCGATGGATGTGTGTTGTTTTAAGCCAAGACTTGTTTTGAGTCACCCAGCTCCAAAGAGTTGAAATGAGAGCTCACCATGGACTGGTTGCTCCCTCCAAGTTACCACACTGATTTATTCCCGGGGCTTGGTGCACACAGTAGGTGCTCAATGAAGTTTTCCAGAACCAAATAAACATGTTCATTCTCTTTTGTCTACATGAAGCTAGGAACATGCTCTCAACATGAAAGAAACAGAACAATGAGAGAGAGAGAAACAAGGAAAGCCCATCACGCTCTGTTCTTTTCTAATCCCAGTGACGGTTGGTGACCTTGCCCTGCCCTTGACAGTGACACTGTTCTCTGCACAGACAGGGGCTGGTTCTCAGACTTGGCCTTGGCTGGGCCACCTCACTTATTTACTGGACAGCCCATCGTCAGAGCAGCACCCTTCGGAGCACCCAACTCTGATATATCACAAACCCCAAAGTCGGGTGTCAGTGGCTATTATTAAAAGATGACTTCGGGCCAGAAATGATTCATGGTGCCCCTTCCTGAAGCATTTCCTCACTCAGCCCACGCTCGGGACCCCCACCCTCCTGCGACATGTCTCTTTCGAGAGAGATTTATTACAGGGCTGTCAACACAATCCTACCTTACGGAAAAAGATAAAAATAAGAAACACCTTACAAGAAGATGCCGCGGCGAAAGCTAAATCATAAATGTTTGATAAGGAACGGTCAAATCCAGACAAATAACTGTTCAATTCCACTTTGTATTAAGCAGATAAAGTCATACAGAAAATCAATGTGATGTATTGAAAAGGGGGGGGAACACCACCAAGCTTGGGGACCGAGCTACCCAGTGTTATGAAGTGGTTGCTTCGCAAGAACTTGATAATACAACAGCAGCATCGATTTTTAAAAGCGGGGTGCTGTGTGCTGACTTGCTGGACTGTCCACAGCGTTCCGGGCCTCTCTTCTGGGGTCACTGGAGCGGCTCTCTGGGGTGACACAGACATTCTCGGGCGAGGGCGGTGGGGAGAAAACTGTTGCGGCTGTTTCAGAGGATCATTCGGCAACTCCTACGAAACCAATTACTATGGAGATGCACACAGACTTCGTTCTAGACCTTCTGCTCCTGGAAAATCGCCCTTTTGATGTCTTTGCTCAAGTAGACAAAACACATATACGGCGGTGTTCATTACCGACTCACGTATAAAAGCGAAGGACAGACTCCACGAAAGCGACGACCAGCAGAGGAGCGAATAAATAAATTACAGGACATCCGTGCGATGGGCTGTTACCCAGCCACGGCACGTTAGGGGTTCTAGCTACATGTGCTGGTACCAAATAATCCGCAAGACATTATCAAATAGAAATAGCAAGGTCGTGCACGAAATGTATTCAGTGGTCTCAGCTGTGTGCATCTTTTAAAGGGCTATCCATGTCCCTGTCTGACAGTCATTGCCTGTGACGTTTCTGGGAGGGGCCACAATAAACCTTTAAAGGCGGTTCCTTTTGGAGAGAGGTATGGAGGGAAACCTCTACTGGTCAATCTTATCAAAGGGTTTGAAACTTTTACCGTAAGTTTCTCTTCTTTTTATTGTTGATTTTCCCCAAGTGTCGGGGTGAGCAGCGAAAACAACCACCCCAAACAGAAGAAAAGCGACAGTGCAAACATTTCGCAAGAAGCAGCAGCCCGTCAGTGAATTATCAAACACACACAGTGGGACCACTGGCTGTTCATCACTAAACCTCTATGAACAGGTCCTCTCCGCGTGGAAACCGAATCGCCAAAGCCGGAGCGTCCTCTCGTGTTGAGTGGCCTCTTCCGCCTCCAGAGAGAACATCAATGCCTTCAGTTTCCTGCTGTTTCTCCCGGGCTCACACCAAACATCCTCAGATACACTGAGCGGGCTCTGCCCCAGGTGTGACCTTCCATTTGCAGAGGTACATCCTTGAGGTGGGTGCACCGCGACCACATCTACCACGTACCCTGTAAGGTAAATCACCGCCCTCCCGCTGAGGGCATTCTCTAAACGGTCTGCAGTTTTAAAAAGTGGCAGAGGTTACTACAGTAAACAGATGGGAGAGGTCTTCTGAAGCCGAGAATAACGAAAGCTTGCCAAACAGAGCAAATGCCTGGACAGAGAAGGTAAACAGCTCCGGTGTCACCGTGGTGAGTGATGCCTTTGCTTTGAGGTGAAATGATAGGAAATAAAGATCAATTAACAGTGTAGCGATGAGCCTGGAACGACCTGACTTTACTACAGGCTCACCGCGTGCTACATCCCTGGCAGGGAGGGCCCGTCGGACAGGGCGGCAGCGGATGAAAGCAGCCGGACGCCCAGGGGTGGCCTTCTGAAAGGAGTGTCTAAGGCAGGAGTGAGCTGCGAAAATGGAAATACTCTTCTCAGTGAACCTGTCTTCGCACGGGCAAATATTCTTTTTTTTTTTGCATTTTTCTTTAGATAGAGAGAGAGGGAGGGAGGGAGGCAGGGAAGGAAAAAGGGAGGGAGGGAAGGAGGGAGGGAGAAACATTGATGTGAGAGAGACACATCAACTGGCTGCCACCCACACGACCCCAACCAGGAGCAGGGACGAACTGCAACCGAGGTACGTGCCCTTAGCGGAAACCGAACCCGGGTCTCTCTGGTCTGCGGGCCGATGCTCTAATTGCTGAGCCAAACCGGCCAGGGCCACACAGACAAATACTTCAAATACCCCTGGCACTGGTGAGCTTGGAGGAGGAGACCCCTCAAGACAAGTAAACAGAATTCTCCTGACCTGTCTTCTGGAGTTAGAGGTTAGTGCCGGGCTTTGTAAACCAAGTGCACTCAAGAAACATTTGATAATTGGTCAAAATGATGTCTTAGAAAGTAGTTTTCTTACATTGCACATTTCATCAGAGCTCCTCAAACTGTAGGGCGCGTCAGAACCCCTCTGGAGGATTTGTTGAAACGAGACAGCCGGGTCTCACTCCCACGGTGTCTGCTCCATGGGGCTGGGCGGAGCCTGAGAACGTGGGCGTCTGATGAGTCCCCAGGTGGATGCTGACGTGGTCACTTAACCTCCCTGTGCCTCCGTTTCCTTTTCTGCATCAGAGGCATGAGTAGCACCTGCCTGTACTGCGTGTTTCCACAAAATCCACGTCCACCTGGGACCTCGGGGCGTGACTGTATTTGGAAATAGGGTCTTCCGAGACATCATTACTTAAATTAAAATGAGGTCGTACTGGATGCAGGTGTAAACCTAATGACTGTTGTCCGTGTAAGAGGAAGAGAAGACGCAGACTTCAAGGGGAGATCACCACGTGACGAAGACAAGGATTTATGCGGCCACACGCCAAGAACGCCAAGGATTACGGTGACAACCAGAAGCTGGGAGAGAGGACAGAACAGACTCCTGAAAGAACTAACTCGCCTACCCCTCGACTCCAGACTTCTGGCTTCCAGAACTGAGCGAGAACACACCAGCTCTGCTCTCTTAGGCCACCCGTCCATGGCACATGGCACGGCAGCCCCCCGAAAGTAGCACACTGCCTTAGGGAATCCTTGTGAGGATTAAATTAGCCACTACATCACAGCAGGTGTTTGGAGCAGGGCCGGGCACACAGTGACCGTTACTTAAGTAGTAGTTCCGTGTGACTTTGGTTTCATTAATACTTTCTGGTTTTGTTCTTTTGCTATTGAAAAAAGTTTCTCTTGAGAAATGGATCAACACTGTGGAGAAGGGTTTAAAGCAGGGGTTCTCCAACGGGGTGATTCCCCCCACCCCCACCCCCACCCCCACCCCAGGATATTTGGAAATGTCTGCAGACATTTCTGGTTCTGTAGGACTCGGGAGGAAGGTGGGTACTACTGGCATCTAGCAGGCCAGGGGTGCTACTAAACATCCTACAATGCACACCAAGGCCCCCCACAACAGAGGTATCCGCCCCGAAGGTCAACAGTTCAGGGTTGAGAAGCTCTGGTATAAGGTAAGAAATCAACGTCACCTGGGCCCCGAGGCCTGCCTCGCGAGCCATCTGCGGGGCACGGGTCCTCCTAACGAGATAAATGACCACCAACCTCCACACCGTCACCGCCCTCAATAAAACCGAGTCAGTGATAATAAATAAGAACAACAGATCAAGAGTCAGGGAGGCCCACGAGCCACAAGCAGTTGTCCGCCCAGCTGCCAAGCTGCCAAGGCGGCCTCCATGGCCATCGGGAACCGCACGCCGGGGCCTCGGGAGGGCCTGCGCCTCACCGGGGCCTGACTGCACTGTGCAAAGGCCCGGTGGGTGCAAAGGAAGAAGCCCTGTGCGCCAACCTCACCGAGGGTCACCCCTCACTAGCAGCGGAGGTGCGCCCGGATGGCCCGTCTGTTCGCCCAGCTCTCTTCTTGCTCGAGCACCGGGCAGGGGGCCAGCTGCACTCGGGCACGGCCCACGTCACCTGTAATTGTTTGTAACATTTGCACGGCTCGCTGACGTGGCGTCCTTAGGGGAAGTCTGGGGAAGAAGCCCCGAGTGCCCGGCTGCTCTCATCGGTAGGCCCAGCGCAGCCAGGATGTGGGCACCCTGGAGGGGCTACTGCACTGACCCACACAACCACAGGGGTGGGGACGGCCAACGCGGGACACTCAAGGTGGTCAAAGTGCCATAACTCTGATGGCAGGACACATGGGGCTGAGGGAGGGACCACAGGGCCACCTGTGTGTTTTTCAATCCTCACCCGAGGATATGTTTTTATTAATTTTTAGAGCGAGAGAAAGGGAGCGAGAGAGAGAGAAACATCGATGTGAGAGAGAAACGTTGACGGGTTGCCTGCCGCATGCACCCTGACCAGGGATAAGACCCACAACGTAGCTCTGTGTCCTGTGTCCTGACTGGGACTCAAACCTGCACCTTTCGGACAATGCCAGCTGAGCCCCTGGCCAGGGCATCGCCTGGAGTTTGGACTGTGCAGTTGGTAGGTGGTGCCAAGCGTTTAGCAGCAGGATAGGGGCTGTGGAGCAGCAGTGAGCGGGGCTGCATTATTGCCAGAACTAAACAGGTCCGTGAACCAAGAGAGAAAACATGCCCATCAGACCCTGCGCAAGTGCCCGGCAGTCCAGCGTGTGGGCTGGAGCAGAAGCCACGGCTGTGAGTGACTCTTAGACTGGCTGTATCCACGTCCTCTCCCTCAGTGTCCTCCTGCTTCCCACGAAACACATCACACCAGGCACCCATCACGTTCAGGGCTCAGAGCAAGCTATCTGACGGTCTTGGCTCTTGGCTTTGGAAGGAGTCACTTGTAGGGAGAGCCAGGGAGACACACACGGGAGGAGCTTTGTGGGTGTGTCACACGGAGGGGACACAGAAAGGAAATACAGTGACGGGGAGACCGAGGCACAGAGAGGCGGCCCTGCGTTTCACACACCCACACCCTCTTGTCGAGAAAAAGCAGAGCAGAACTGCCATCCTCATGCCCACGCCGACAGAATCCTTTGGTTCCTCTCCCACCCCAGACGCGGTGAAGCAAACCAGACACAGGGAAGAGTACGCCACGGCCCCTCCCAAACATGCCTTTGCTACCGAACCGAGATCGGACTCAATGGTGTTGGTTTTGTCTGGTTTGGTATTTTTTCCTGGCAAACCAAGACATTTCCTCATAGCTGCACAGTTTGGAGCTTACGACGCACAGAGATAACCATCCTCAGATACAGGGCGGGCAGGATCCTGAGAGACGGAACACACACAGCCCATGGGGTTCGTGACAATCAAGCTCATATCACCTAAATATAGTCCAACTTCTAAATAAGGCTTCAGATCGCAGATTTGTTTACTTTCATTTGGTGATAACTGTTCGCAGCAGAACATATCAGAACATTCTATAAGAAGAACCACAGCCAGGAAATGGTAAATAATTAATCACCCTCCCTCCCAGCCTCCAGCATCTCTGTTGATATAAATGACCGTATAATTCCAAACCCAATTATCACTACTTAGCCGTTCCATTTTGTAGTTAAAATCCCACAAAATTAAAGTGCATCAATTGTTAATGGTAATAGACCAGACAAGGGATTAAAGATTATTTTAATGTTTATTTCCTGTCAAGAGATCTTTTGGCAGGAAACACTACAGACAAAAGGCTGCACACTCAGATGAGATTCATATATTTAAATCATCTAACTTCTACAAACATTATGGATATAATTACTTGTTTAATTTACTTGTTCCCTCAAGATACAGGCTGAGGAGATCAAGCCAACTTTATTAGATCAAGTTCTCGGAAAGAAAGGGTCCTGCTCTGTAGCATTTCATAAGCTGTTTTAGCCCAAGTTATCAATCAAACTCAGTGCCCACCGCCCACCACCCGGAAAGTAGGCAGAGGAGAGACAGAGAGTGGGGTGTGAAGAGAGTGGGCCCCGCCCTGCAACCAGAGGGCTATGTGGCTGAGGCACACCGCAGAAGCTCCCCGAGTCTCAGTTTCCCCATTTGCAAAATAGGATTGAGCAGGACCTCGCGCGGGGTGCATGAGAAGACTGTGGAAGACTGGGAGACGCCAGAGTTACAGCAAAACCACCACCAACGCAACATGCAGACACAGGCACTTTTATGTAGCAATGCTGATTTTTAAGGTGGTCAACAGATGACCCATAGATGCTTAATCCATCTTTCCAGACTACCAGAGATAAACAAATTTGCTCTTTCTCTGTCTCTCACTCTCTTTCTCTCTCACCCACCGCTCCCCCCCCCCCCGAAAATACAATTGTAATGTCCAGGGGTCTATTTAGTAAAAATAAAATCAAAACAATGGTTGCCCTGGCCGGTTTAGCTCAGCGGTTAGAGCGTCAGCCTGCGGTCCTGAGAGACCCGGGTTCGGTTCCGCTAAGGGCACGTACCTCGGTTGCAGTTTGTCCCCGGCCCTGGTCGGTTGTGCGGGTGGCAGCCACTCGATGTGTCCCTTTCACATCGATGTTTCTCTCTCTCTCTCCCTCCCACTCTACCTGAACAAAAAATGGAAAAATGTCCTTGGGTGAGGATAAAAAAAAACAAACAAAAAACAATGGTAAAAGTAAGTTCTATCACAATGTCCAATCAATTTACATAGGAGGTGGGTTAAGAAAGGTTAAAAAATTTGCAGGCAAAAATATATATATATAGTTAGTTAATATATAATATATGCAAGAGAGAGAAGAAAGAAGGATGGATACATGGATAGACAGACACACAGCAGATAAAAATAATAATTGCTCACCTAATACATTATTTAAATCATGGAGAAATCGAATCTGAAAAGAACTTGGGTCCTTTTCCCCAAAGTGTTCAGTTTACTGTTTTACCTATTTATTTTCTGCCATTTTCTTTTCTTTTCTTTTTTTATCCTCAAAAAATGGAGGACATTTTTCCATTTTTTGTTCAGATATAGTGGGAGGGAGAGAGGGGAAGAGAGAGAGCGAGTGAAACATCGACATGAAAGGGACACATCGAGTGGTTGCCACCTGCACAACCCAACCAGGGCCGGGGACAAACTGCAACTGAGGTATGTGCCCTTAGCGGGAACCGAACCCAGGTCTCTCTAGACCACAGGCCAATGCTCTAACTGCTGAGCAAACTGGCCAGGGCTATTTTCTGCCACTTTCATTAGAACAGAAAAACCATGAGGCCAGAGATATCTGTTCAACTGCTATATCACTAGTATTTAAAATAGACCCTGGCATATATCGACACTTGATATAGATCTTCGGTCTAGGCAAGCAATGATGATAACTGTATGATTGTTTCATAGTTTTACGAAGGGATGTGTATCTCATACTTCTGGTGTGAGTGTGTGAATTTCATTCACCAGCTCGGTTCCTGAAAACTAGAAAGGTGAGAAGCTCCGCCCAAATCACACCCTGGTGAAGGGCTGATGCTAATTTGAACTCACACTGTCTGATTCCCAACCCTGGGTTCCTCCCCTGTCACCAGTCCGGCCCTTTGCCATGTCTCTCTACGTGAGGGTGGGGGAAGGCATTTGCTTTAAGTAGCAGACAGGTGACTTATAAAGAAGTTTCTGCCATACTTTGGGTTCCCAAAACTGGGCGTGACCTTGGGCGAATCTTCGTCTCTCCGCAGGTCTGCTTCTCCGTCTGTGGGGTCTCTCAGTGTGAAGGTGCTGTTTGCTCACATCTCTTGAATGACTCGGGATCTTCAAGTAACAGGTACGTGATTCCAACCCAACTCAGACTAGCTTGGGACCACTGGAAATCTAGAGGCAGACTGGCCACAGGTCCCAGGAGCTCTCTACTTGCTCCTCTGTTCTCCACAGGGTCAACCTCATCCAAGGCTGGAAGGCCACCTGAGCACACGATGTCCAGGCTGAGTCGATGTCCAAAGGAAGCAGAAAGTAGGCCTCTGCCTGTGTATCTCCTTTAGGAGTAAGAAAACATTGCCCAGCAGTGCCCTCCATTTCACTGGCCAGGACGGTATCACATGTCTATTATTTAAACCAATCACTGGCAAGATGCATAGGTTAGCATGAAGACTTTCTAAGTCTTCGGGGGTCAAAGGATATTGGGAAGTCATCCATCATGACTGCTATGCTTACTCTATGAAATAGATGAGGCAAAGATAAATAAAATAAACCTGAGTACTTATTTTAAAAAATATAGTGCCCAAATTATAAACAGCCTAACTATCCAACAAGAGAGAAATGGTTAAATAAAACACCATTCATATGGCTCCACTTATGAAATCATCAGTCTTTTTCCAAGCAACATTTAATGACTTGAAAAATTCTTATTGTAAGGAAAAAAAAAAAAAAGAATATAAATACATATTACGGGCCTGGCTTATTTTTTAAAATGCTATCACTCAGAAGAAAGAACAGAACAAACAAAATATTAACAGTGATCATATTAGGGTAGTGGAATTAATTGCACATTTAAATTAATGTGCCTAGGTTCCTAAACATTTTCCTTCTCCTTCTCCTTTTTCTACTGTGCATATTATTTACTACCACTTTCAAAAAATAAAAGTTGGGCTTTCTAAGTAACCAGTAACTGTTGATGGGGGGAAAAGTCAAGTCAGGTTCTATGCCTGGGTCCAGTCAAATCATTTACTTAGGTCATTGTTAAGAAAGTCACAGTCTAATGAAAATGCACACGTGTGTACAGAAATACCTGCTTATCTACCAACTCTTTTATCACAGAAAAATCTGGATCTTCATCTTTCCCCAGTGCCGATTCTGGAACAAGCTAGATCCTGAGTCCTGGCAGGTGGGAGGTTCTTGGCAGGGGGCTGATGATGGCAGCAACTGTCTGGGTCACAAGAGGAACCCCAAAGAGGTGAAGAAACCACTGTGCTGGAGCAAGAAGGACAGAGAGCTGCAGACAGTTCTGCGTCACTGACCACAGTTTTTTGTTTTTAAATGTTTTTCTTTATTGATTTTTGGAGAGACAGGAAAGGAGAGGAAGAGAGAGACAGAACATCAACGAGAGAGCTCATCGATTGGCCACCTCCTGCATGCCCGTGACAGGGGATTGGGCCCACAACCTGGGCATGTGCCCTGACTGGGAATCGAACCGGCGACTGGATTGATGCTCAACCACTGAGCCACATGCCTGGGCTGATTATGGCTTCTTTACTGCTCTTTGTAGTGTCCAGGACTACTGGCATTCATGGGACATAACTTCCAAACATGTTTTTAACTGACCCGGCGCCTTGCTCTCGAGCTGTGTTCATAGAGGCTTACAGATAACTTCCTTCAGAACAGTCCCAAGAAAGCCAATAACGCATTCATCTTATACCCGATCTTGGCAGAAAATAATGATCGTAATAAATCGATTGCTAATAGCAACCATCTCTGTGCCTGGCACTCTGCCAGACGTTTTACCTACAGGATATCTTATTCCATTGGGTAATAGCTAACAATGTTCCCCCCATTCTAGAGATGGAAAAAGTAAGGCACAGAGAGAGGAAGGGTCATTATGAGTCCAACCAATCAGATTGGTAGAACTCAGACTCATACTCTGTTGCTCTTTGACCCTGAAGAGGCTCCCCTTCAGGGTTCGGGGACATTGCAGCTACATTCCCCAGCCAGGCATGGATGCCTAGCACCTGCCCTGGGGGCAGAGGGGGCGGCGGGGGCAGGGCATGGTCTGGAGAGGTGAGCTGTGTCTCTGGAGATGTCTGTGCTGAGGGTCTTGGTGAATAGACGGTACTGCTAAGCCAGAGTTTAGCCCTAGACCTTGGGTGAAGATTAGGGACAGACTCTGACATCATTCCTCCTGTCTTTGATACCATTTTAACAATCGGCTCACACTTCCAGGGACCCGCGTGGCTTCCCGCCCACAGGGGACTTGTTGTCCTGCCAGAGCACCACACTGAATAGCTGCTGCACTCAGCCTGAATCAACTGATATCTGAAGAGTCTAATCAGTCTTTGTGTCTTTTCTGTAGACACAAAGGAGCCACAGCCGTCCAGTGCCTTGGGGCTCTCTCTCCCGTTCACCTTTGCTGTTTGAGCATGCTGGGGTGCACACCGGAGAAACGGGGCAGCTTAAGGAAAAACAGTGTGTATCCGTGTTGCTTGGGTGCTTCTGATGGAACAGCCTTTATGGGATCCTGATAACATAAACAGAGACACTGGGGACCCGGGCCTTGGATGTGGGGGACAAGCAATGGCTTTAGCAGTCAAGTGGCTATCCGTCCAGGCTACGAGACTCTCCATCAAGAAGACGTGCATTGTGATAAGGGGTTAGGGACATACACCCAACGGCCACCCTACTTTTCCTCACTCCTTTTTCGTTAGAAGGTGTGTCACATAGGTGATAGTATAAACTCTGAAATTTTCTTTCCGTACCTAGAGGTAGCTCCCCAAAACCCACAGCGGAACTTCTGTAGGCCAGTTGAGATTTGTGGGCCGAGGGGACGTGGCTAGGAAACCCATTCTCTAACCTCGCCAGGCAGAACATGGACCGTGAATGGAATCCCTAAAGGTCCACGGTGGCCTCAGATTTAAAACCATGAAATCTGGATTCCCGAGAACACCTCCATCATAATACATACATCACTATGACAACATATGCTAATTGCACAATTTCAAAGACTAGAGTGAGCAACCCATACGTGAAGAGGGCATTCCCACACGGCTGTGTTCACACCACCCAGGCTTCAGATTCACACGGAGTCGCGGGAGAATGCTAAACGTCTCAGGAACAGGTGGCCACCCTGGCGGACAGCAGTGGGAAGCAGGGAACCACGACCCCGTTACACACACACACGAGTGACAAAACTGGACCTGTGTTCCCCTGGAATGTGGGCGTGGTCTCCAGTTTATGGAATTTAAGGAAGAAATTATCTGTGGATTTACAGATATGAGTATGCTCTTTTAAAAGGCAAAAAGAGTGCTGAACAAATACTTTTCATCTTCAAAGTATGTCTTGGAGAAATTAGAGACACGACATGGTCACTGTATATAGTAATCTATTACAAGGAAAAATAAGACCCTTTCAATGGAATTTATCCAAACACTTTTTCTTTTCTTAATCTGGGTTCATTGTTCCTGTTTTTCTTCATCATCTCTCTTCCCCCCTTCCTCAGGCATTTAAGTCAGTCCTAGTGGCCTCCAGCTGCTGTGAGGGATGCACAGGTAGTGACAACAGAGCCTGCCCTTTGGGGAACTATGGTCGGATAAGAGAAGCAGGTCAAAATGCCTCCGGCACCTCGGATCCAGCCACAGACGGAGTTCGGGTCTTTCCTAACTCGCCGCCCTGGGAAGCCAGGATCACGCAATTCTTCCGACTGTCCATTAACCAGAACAGGTCTGGGGGCAAAGTATATTTGTGAGATTTCCCTAAGGGTTAAACAAGATGATGAGTGAACCCACCTTGCCCATCACAGACACTCAACACACCAAATGACAATGTGACCACGCGGACGCATTGTTTCAGCCGAGGTCAGAGGTGAGCAGAGCCATGGGAGGAGGACACAGGAGAGAGAAGGAGAAGAATAAGAGGTGGGAAAGAGCCGGTCGTGGTGGGTGCTGGTATACCCGGGGAGAGTTGTGTGAGGAAAAGAACCCAGTGCAAAGCGAGTGCAGCAATAGACAAAGCCGCCCGGTGGGCACCGACGAGGCCATGTACTCAGAGTGCTGTAGCAGGGGTGCCGGCCACATCGGGCGTGCATGGCACAGACTCAGCGCAGGTGGGGGCAGGGAAAGTTTTCTAATAGACAGGAGAAGGTTCAGGTGTGTTCTCATCAGAGGCTGTGGGCACAGGGCAGCCAGAAGTGGGTACCCAGAAGCAGGGCAGCCTGTGTGATCGATTTGGGGATCATATTTCGCTTTCTCTGATTGGTCCTGGGTTAGAAGTAGGTACAAAAATCAGGGAAGCTGGGCATTATTGACCACGTCCCGGACATTCTCGCTTGAGTGCTGCAGAGGTTGTGGGCGAATATGTTCTGCACACTGTCTGTTTGTATACTCAGTCTTCATTAGCAAGATCCTCTGATGACCAGTGGCCGTCCACCGCCGAGCTGTCCACAAGAAGTGCAGAGAAAGGGGGGACCACCCATCGGTGCTGCCTGAGGACAAGGGCATCATGTTCCCAGAAGGCCCCACGCGGTCTGGAAATGGACTCCCTACCGCACCGCCCTTGTGGAGGACTACATATGAATGAGAGAGGGAAAAGGTGCTTTGGTGTCCTACAGAAATAGCCATTTTCCCTACGATTTCTGGGAGGTGGCAATTTATTCAGTCGTCTTGCAACCTAATTCCTGTCTGACTGATTTTCTCTCTGGCTGCCCTTCTCCAAGGTGCCGCACCTGTTCTGGGTGAAGGAAAACAAACGCGGTGGACAGAATAGAGGGCTCAGGAGACCGGGGGAACAATGGGAAAGACGAAGCTAAAGCCAACGAGAAGGAAAAGCTCATCGCTGGCATCACGTTTCTGCCAAAGTGATTACTAATGTTGCCTTTTAGAAAAACGGTCATAAAAACCCCGAGCTCTTCAGAGTTGGAGGGGGAAAGGCCCGGTGGCCCCAAAAGGCAGAAACACTCAGTTCGATGTCACCAGTGTGAGCCAGCACACTGTGGGCCCTGTTTTAGGAGCTTCTGCTTTGGGAGCTTCTGTTTTGGGTCTCGGGCTTAAACTTTGCATCTGCCGCTCCTCAGCCAGGAGATCGAGTCACGCTGAGGACCACTGAGAGGAATAAGGGAAGGGACAGTCTGAGGCCGTGGTGCTCACCCCTCCTAATGCCCAGACCCTTTAATTCAGTTCCTCATGTTGTATGTGGGCGTATCTGCATGTGGGCGGGCCTGCCTGCAGACAGACAGAGGAGCAGCGTCTCATTTCCTAAGACCATCCGATGGTCTTAGGCGACCCCTGTGAAAGGGTCATTTGACTCCCAAAGGGGCCGCAACCCACAGGTTGAGAACCGCTGTCGACGGGCTCTCGTGTGCACCGGGGAAATGAAAGGTAGTATTTTGTAAGACGGGGAGGAATAGGTCCCCCGTCGTGGGATGGTGGCAGTCAAGGAGTGATGTCAGGGAGATTAGGCTGGCACCCCTTCCTTCCTAAAGGATCCGAAGACGTTTTGTGAAAGATTTCATTGTGCAGCGTGCTGCGAAGGGGCCCTCCTCACGTGATCACGTGCTCGTTGGTGCAGAGTCACCAGCCACCGTTCAGAGTGAGAGGAAAACTGAAGCAACACCTCCCATGGCAGTTATCCCACAGCTTTGGCGTGTGTCTGGCCAGCATTCATTTGCCCTTACGGTCAAGCACCCCGATTCCTTTTGGGAAACAGCGCCCCCAAGCTCCCTTCTTGGTGGCACAGGACTTACATTGTTCTACTCATCCCCATGTGCTGATTCAAGGATGCACCCCAACTAGACTAATGAAGGTCAACTGGTCAACTCCAGGTTTCGACCCCGGAGCTTCACATCCTAAAGGTGCCGCTGGCTTTGCCCTTAGGGGGGAAGAAAGCTCCCGCGTCGGCGCCGGGAAAGCTGAGCCCGAGAGGGGAAGAGAGATTCCTGATGAGAGTCTCTGAGGAGGTCCAGTGGAGCCCGAATCAGTTACACACCTAGACGTGACAAACTTAAACATGGTTGTTTCTTTATTGATTTTTTGAGAGAGAAGAAGGGAGAGGGAGAGAGAGATAGAAACATCGATGAGAGAGAACATTGATGGCTGCCTCCTGCATGCCCCCCACTGGGGATTGGCTCACAACCTGGGCATGTGCCCTGACCAGGAATCGAACTGGTGACCTCTTGGTGCATGGGTCGACACTCAACCACTGAGCCACGCAGCTGGGCAATATATATAACAAACTTTTAAATATGCAAGTTCCGGCTAAGGAACGGAAGGCTGAGACAGAGAACAGAGGGATGCTACTCTATTTAGAGAGGACCGTGTGGCCGGCAGAAAGACTAATGGTGCCCTGAGATGGCCATGTGCTCCTGATCCGTGAAAGGGGGCTTTGCAGATATAAACAAGTGAAGCTTCTTGAGATGGGGAGAGAATCATTCTGCCGAATTACCCAGCTGGGCCCGACAGAATCACAAAGATCCTGAAAAGATGGAGAAGCCAGACAGGAGGACCAGAATCAGAGAGACTTACAGACACCACCAAGGCGGATCTGAAGATGAGAGAAGAGGGCTGAGGAATACAAGTAGCCCCTACAAACTGGCACAGATCCTCCCTGAGACCCTCCGGAAGGAACCCAGCCCCACCGACACCCTGATTTCAGCCCAGTGAGACCCATTTTGGACCTTTAACCTCCAGAACAGTAAGAGAAAACAGTCATATTATTTAAGCCACCATAGCTGTGGTCGATCATTACAGCGGCAAGGGCAAACTACTACGGATGGCCAGAAGTCTTTATACTGAGTGCTGAGGGATGAGGAGGGGACAGATGGCCCGAGGGTAGGAAGAAGATCATGGCCGGACAGGAAACAGAATACGGAAGACCCCAGGTGTGGGGGTTGGGGGAGCGTTCTGAGAACAGCAATTTCACTGTGGCTGCAATGAACACTGCTTAGCCTTGAGGTTCAGAGAAGAATTTAAAGCACTTTAAATATTCAGTGCAACCTGAATTTGGGGAAACAAAGCATTCTTTAATGATATCCTTGATTCTAAACTCATTGAGGACTAAAGCCAAAGCTCGCCCATATGTTAATAATAACTAGCTCAGAGAATTCCACCAAGTACAATTTTCCTTAGTCATTCTAATTTGTATGCCTATTTAGATTCCTAACATGCATCCCAGATTTTCTGGATGTGTCTTATTCTCATATGTTCTGTTCATATGCTGGGCCCATAACAGGTACTACATAAGTATTTGCTAGAGAAAAATGTCCAGGGATTTTTGGTTTGCAAATACATTCCCTGATGCTATACACTCCTTATGACCTGTTCTCTCAAGTCATCCCAGAAATAAAGAAAATGTTTTGGTTGCACAGAAGAGGACAGTGACAGACCCAGGGGTAAGGGTTTGTCCATCAGGTGCCCGTCAGATCAGAAGCCAGGGGTGGGGAGGAGGGGGATATGAGAGAGGGAGGAGCGGTAATTTTTTTTTTTTTTTCATAAAGTAGTATCAAGATAGCAAGTAAGCTGGACATTACTAATTATGACAGTTTCCTCACACTGGGGAGAAAATAATTTTTTGAAGGGAGGGGGCTGTCCCCCACACCACTTTAGCTGCTGAGCCAGGAAAAAGCAATATGAACAAACTCTATGGGCACAGAAGACCAGGGCTTCCTTCTAAAACAGTTCCTAGAAGGCAAGGAGCCAGTATATCATAGTGAGACAATCATTTATAATGGGACCATTATTAGGAGCCAAGGTATAAAAATTGTACATGAAACGGCCTTATAAGCAGATTCCGTGCGTGGCTGATTAACCTCCCTGTCCCACCGGGGGCTGGGGGCTCAGGGGACTGGTAATGAGATGTGGCAGTCATCCGCCTGGAGGTCACAGGTTTAAAGATGGACATGTTGGAAGGGGACTAATTGCTACTCCTGGGTGACTCGATGAAGCACAGACGGGGGCGCACAGGTAATTTGTGGGCTTGGAGATGCAGGGACCAGGGTTCGAGTCCTGCACTGCCCCTGGGCCAGCTGTGGGATGTTTGTGCTGGTCAGATCCTCAGTTTCACAACTCGCAACACCTTGTCAAGGTCGATTTTATTTATTTATTTATCTATCTATTTATCTATTTATTTTAATCCTCACTTGGGGATAGGTTCTTAAGGATTTTAGAGAGAGAAGAAGGGGGAGAGAGAAAGAAAAATATGGATGTGAGAGAGAAACATCAATCAGTGATCTCCGTTTGCGCCCTGACCAGGGATCGAACCTACAACCTAGGTATGTGCCCTGACCAAGAATCAAACCCACAATCTTTCAGTGTACGTATGGGACAGTGCTCCAACCAACTGAGCCAACAAGCTAGAACAGAGTTGATTTTTTATTTATTGATTGATTGGAGAGAGAGAGGGAGAGGGAGATAGAAACATTGATGAGAGAGAACATCGACTGGCCGCCTCCTGCAAGCCCCCCACTGAGGACCTGGTCCACAGCCTGGGCGTGCGCCCTGACCGGGAACCAAACTGGTGACCTCTTGGTGCATGGAACGATGCTCAACCACTGAGCCGCACCAGCCAGGCAAGGTACACCACACCCAGTTTAATTCAGCTCTTGAGTGTTAACTCTCCAATAAATTGACTGTCGCTCCCCCCCCCCGCCCCCGCCTTTGCACTTTCCAAGGACCTAAGGCTCTTGATGAAAAGGGAGGAATAATCCTTTCTTTGGTGTCTGCGATCAAGATCTATTTGGTAACCCACTCCTCTAATACTGCCTGTGCAGAGAAATAATTTCGGCTCCCCGTTAATTTGAGTATTGAACTGAAATTCCGCAGCTGCCTTCTGCCAAGGCTGAAAGCAGAAATTAATTTCAATGACCCAGGCGAGTGGAGGGGAGCTCTGTCAGGTAATTAGTCTTCGTCTCTGCTACTCAGGGTCCATCACTGCGCTAATCCATACATAAACCCAGGCCTTCCCCAGTCACTCGCAATCTGGGGGCCGTCCAACTGCCTCCTGCTTGGGTTTCCCCAGAGCAGGGGCCTCTGCAGGGGGAGGGAGGACCCTTGCATGGTCCCCTTCCTATTTGGGGCTGGCAGAATCCATGCAGGTGATTTACATGGTCTCTTCCTGTTGGGCGGAGTCGGCCCTTGATTAAGTAGGGCTCAGGGTGGGAGGGTGGGAGAGTGGAGAGGGCGTGGGGGAGGGGTTCCACTCCTGCAGCCCTCAGACTGGCCAGTTTATTAATGGAAGAGGCACCGATATTGATAGCCCCGGCACGACAAGTGCAGCAATTACAGGGTCTGTCCTTCCAGGCTTCTAATTAAAAGGGAGTCTTTCCTACCCGGGATGGGATGGGTCCTATTGGCATATTCGCATTCGGTTCTGGTTTGGGATGCGGACACCCCTGCCTTTTCCTTTAGGGACATCTCCTGAGGGACTCTTAGGCCTGAAGAAGTCAAGGGAGGTGTGAAACGCTTTGTTCTAGCTGGGGTCATTCCGAAACCCTAGGAGAAGAAAGGTTTCTGGAGAAGACACTTGTCCAGGAAAGTAGCCTGCCCCCTCCTTCCCTCTCCTGGACGCTTCTCTGAGCTCCGCGATTTTCACACTTTTAACCATGAGAGGACCGAGAGGGGCAAATTCAATAGCAGCTGTGATAATTTCCTGAGCATCTATATATCTCGTAGTGTTGTTCACCCTATAGCAACCATGTGGAGTGATGCTCGACGGTTCCATTTCACAGGCGAGAAAACTGATGCTCAGCTCAGAGTGGGCAAGCAGCTGCTGGTTCTTTCTGACGGGAAGGCCTTCTTCATCCCCCCGCAGGTACCCAGCACTCGGGGTCAGGCGGGTAGCATACATGGTGGAAGCAGGTGAATTGAGACTGTGGGACCTGGGGAGCCCTCACCCCATCTAAAGGGGCAGTCTGCCTTTGCCCACCCCATACCCCTCCTGCCAGAATTCTAACCCAAAACGGCTGGCCTTTGGGGGTACTATGATATCTCAAGAGAAATAAAAAATCTGGACTTTCCAGGAACTACGCCTTAAATGATGTTAACTCACTTGTTAGTGAAACTCACGTGCGTGGCTTTGGAGAGTTTCCACCTGCCTCCCTGCAATCGTTCTGAATCCTGCGTTCGTTTGCTTGTGGTGTGAAACTGTCATCCAAGCAGAAATGACCGGCTTTGGGTGCCAGCCTCGCCAGCGTCCGGTCTGAGCGATCACGCTACAGCCTGCCCGGGCACTGTGTGGGGATTACAGTGGAACAAACTGGGGTCCCCAAATGCCTTCCTCAAAGTCCCTCCGCAGCTGACACCAGATCCTTGCTCTACTTTTCTAGGAAATCTCATCCCTCACCCAGACCAGCTGCAGACAAACCTGCAGTTTGGGGGAGGGGGTCTCTCCCCAGCCCCACCTCTGTGGCCCAGTCACCTTGAGCCAACCCTGGGTTTCTTCCTAGTTCAGTAATAAACCAAAGAGGTGACCTTGGGCACTACCCACGCCCCCTTCCCTTTCTGTGTGTGTCAGTTTTCTCATCTGTACACTAGGAGGGTAATTCTGGACTCCCAGGTTGCGGGGGGGGGGGGGGGGCTCCTGGGAGAGAACGCACGGGGACGCTTGGCCACTGCCTGTCTTCCGGGAAGGGGGCCGGCCAGCCTTGACCGCGTGCCGAAGAGCCCTGCACGTCTTCGGATCCGGAGAGCTGACCTGCGCAGGCTCCTACTCTGAGCGTCTCCCCCGGGGACAGTGAAACAGAACAAGGATGACGGAGCACCGGAGAGCGAGCCAGCCTTTGAGCCTCAGCGTCCCCACCTGCAAAGTGGGCTTTCTGTGCCTCCCTCAGAGAACTGCTGGGACTTTAGGAAAGGAAAGCAGGGCCGATGCTCAGTAGGCCTGCAGGAAACCCGGCTCCCGGGATCTCGATTCTCTTGTTCAGACTCATCGGGCAGGGTTTATGCTTCAGAGTTCTTGTTTCATGCTCGAATCTTCACAGGAGACACAATGGTGGAGTCTCCTAATCTCGCCTCATTTTCTGTGAATTCCTAGAAATGGCTACATTCCCTCCCAAAAAGAGATGGGGGGGGGGAGAGGGAGAGAAGGAACGGGGGAGAGAGAGAGAGAGAGAGAGAGAGACAGAGAGAGAGAGGAAGCCCAGACAAACAGAAAGGCTCTGATGCTCTGATGCATTTTATTGGAACGGAAAGTGCCCTCTGGCTCTGGCCCTCCCACCCCACCCACCTGCTGCTGGGGGCACCGGAACGGCAGAAGCACCCGCTGCTGTCGAGAAGCACTCCACCCACGTTCTGCGAGAGTCCACTGCGACTAACAGGGCCAATCGGAAGGCAGCTTCGGGCCAGACAAAGGAAGCAGAGCCGGACCCTCTCGGAACCCAAGGCCAGCAGGCTGGGTCTTCCCTAGGTTGTTTGCACAGACCCCCAACCACAAGAAATGGTAGTGGGAGAAGAGCTGGGTAGGAGAAGAAAAGCTGGACCAAAGGGGGAGGAAAAGAAGCTACTGGCAACTGAGTAGGGAGTTTAAACACAGAAAGACAGCCTCCCGGGCCCACCCCTTGGGTTCAGATCCTGGCTTTTCCCGGGCTCCTGAGGACAGGTGGGCAGGTCACTAACCCTCCAGGCCTCGGTTGGCTTATCTTTAAAAGGAGAAGAGCAACAGTACCTTCTGGTTTTTAAAACTGTCCTGTGAAATAATATTTGCAAAGTGCTGAGGGCAGAGCATGGTACATGGTACGGGGCAGTCATGCTGAGGACAGAGCATGGTACGGGGCAGTCATGCTGAGGGCAGAGCATGGTACATGGCACGGGGCAGTTATGATGAGGGCAGAGCATGGCACGGGGCAGTCATGCTGAGGGCAGAGCATGGTACGGGGCAGTCGTGCTGAGGGCAGAGCATGGCTTGGAGTCAGTCGGAGCCCTGGAGACTCAGGAGACGAGTGGATTCCTCAAACAATCATCCCGGGGAAGCAGGCTGCATGCAGACAGGTGGCCAGGTTGAAAGCCATTCCCGTCCCCCTGGTGGAACCAGGCCGGGGAACCCCTGGGAGGGGCAGTTCATGGGTGCCGATGTGAAGGACAGAGCTCCTGTAGGTGGAGCTCCCCACGCCCAGCGTGCTTACATTCCTTTTCAACCAGAAGGGCTTGAGCACCAACTATTCCCTTTGCTCTGCGCCATTTACCGAGGGCCACCCAAAACACCACCTATGCAGCCCCTTCTTCTGTGTTTCTTTGTTATGAGGGTGATGTTAGGGACTAAGGAAGTGTGATTCCACAGGAAGTTCCAGAGAGACCTGATTTCAAATGCCAGGTGGGCCACCGATGAGTACCATGCCCACGAACCCGTGGCTAGGGCTGTTCAAAGCCTCATTTTGAACGAGGAGGCAGGAATACTTTTCATCACGGGGTTATGTGAGCATAAGTAGAAAATGTGGAAGGCGGGGTTGGTGTTCAGTGGGCGCAATTTATTTTGTGCTATTCCAGCGTCCTTGGTGGGCTCTGGATGGACAGGGGCTGGCTGGCTCGCACCGCCAGCCTGTCTCAGACGGGCACATGCCCGTCTGGAGCTGGGCGACGAGGGGAACACGCCCAACCCACACCAGCCCCTTCAGCCAGCTGAGGAATTCTGCCCGACGCACAGGCCCTCAGTGCCCTTACAGATTCTCAAAAGACAGTGCTCGCGCCGGCACCTGAAGTTATCTGGAGGAGCAGACGAATTAACTGGAGGCTGAACTCTTCTCGATCCTCTTCCAGAAACAAGAGCACAGCTCCAGGGAAGGTGGGGAGACTCCTCTCTCTGTCTACCTTCCCAGCGAAGCTGCCTGCTTTTGTCCGCACGTCTCGGGTCTCGAGTGCGTACCTTTCCAGCCCTCTTAGAATTCCCGAAACTTGAGGCTAAAATATCTATTCGTTTAAATTTTTTAAAGTTCCCATGGAGCTAGAGAAAAGGGGGTCATTACGAGTAAGCAAAATGGCTGAGGATGGTGGGGGACGAGAACGGTCGCTCTGTTTTCTATCAAGGAAAAAATAATAGTACACAGCAAAACCTCATTAAGTCAGTATCGGTTCATTCAAAAGAGCTTATCATTTGCAGTTACTATTCCCCAACCCACCAGATGCCTCCATTGTAATCTTCTTTAATGTGGAAAGTCTGATAATTAAATATATTAATATATCGGGACAGACTTTGTTCGGAGGCGTGTGGCATTGTGTGTGATGTCTCCGCGTGGCCTGCAGACCGATCGGTGCGTAGTAGGTGTTCAACAGCCCTCCGCTTCTTCCCCCTGCACCTTGTATGATCACAGCTTTCATCTGGTCTATAACGTGTCTAGTCCTTATCAATAACCACGTGTTTCCATTTTAATATACTACCTTTTATTAAACCGGAGCCACACACTCTTAATAGCAGGGGCCCGTCCAAGGCGCTTTAATCACGACCGGAGTGCAGATGTCTCTCTGAGGAGAACACGGGCGGTGTTCGGCGGCCGGGATGGGGACCGTCCGTCCACCTTCGTGCTGGCAGGATGAGTTACGGGATTGTATTATCCGTGCAATTAGGCCAGGCTCCCTCTGCACTTCCGCGGCGAACCTCTCGGCCCTGTACAATCAGGAGCGCTTTCCTCTGTGACCTGGTTTCCAAAGCGTTTCTTCCCCAAAGTGGCCACCGCTGGTGACTGCGTGGACGGGACGGCTTCTCGGTGCTGCGGGTGCCTGCCACGCACAGTTGTTCCCACGTGGTAGCCAGGTCCAGGGCGAGCAGACCCCGGGTGCTTTCGAGGATGGCGAGGATGCCAGGACTGATGACCATGCTGCTGCTGCTGCTGCTGATGACGTGGGTGACGTTGGTGCTCGCCCAGTGCTACCGCGAAGGTGCTGGTCCCTGGGTGTGTGCTGTGTGAGCTTTCTCAGCATGCAATCCTCCCAGCAACTCTCTGGGGAAGGAACTGTCGATACTCCCGTTTTGTAGATGAAGAAACTGAGGCCTAGAGAGGATGAGTGACTTGCTCAAGACCCAGACACAAAGGGGCCCGCCCACAATATGGACCCAGGCGTGCAGCTTCTAATTCTTCAAGTTACACGGCACTGACCCTGTGTCTTTGCTTGGCTGCTAGGACAAGGTACCACAGACGGGCGGCTTAAACAACAGATACCACTCCTCATCGTTGCGGAGGCTGGGGAGTCTGAGATGCAGGTGCACCCACAGATTCACGTTTGGTGAGAGCTCTCTTCTTGGCCTGGAGTTGGCTGCCTTTCCGCGGTGCGTGGAACGAGAGAGAGAGAGAGACTCTGTCCTCCTCTTCTTACAAGGACATGAATCCCATCACGAGGGGCCCACTCTCATTACGGCATCTAAAGCTAATCACCTCCCAGAGGCCCCACTTCCAAAGTTGATGACATCAGGGGCTTCAACACATGAATTTGGAGGGAAGGTGATTCAGTACTTAACCCATTTCAGGGATCTGTCTCCCCTCTCGTCCGGTCAGGAACAGCACGTGGGAACCCCCATCCTCCTTCCCTGGTAAGTTGTCGCTGAGGTTCCTTCGCCAGGACGACGGCAGGGAGGCCCAGATCCAGCAGCACCTGCCATCCTTCCTCAGGCCTCCTGGCTGATGGATGAAATACACTGTGTTTCGGGGAGGGGGCATTCATTCAGACCATAGCAAGGAAGGAAGGGAGGGTCTTTCAGTGGTTATAGCCACATCTCCCACCTTTTCCTCTCTTTTCTGGATCTGGTCTGACCTAGTCCCACACCCCCTCCGAGGACATAACACCTTCAGCACGAGGAGTGAGCGAATCCAAAAGGACTGAAGGGTAGAGGTCACAGACTAACTCAGCGATAACTGCTCATTCTCAGACAGGATAACCTACTGTGTGCCTCGCACTATGTGGAGTGCTTTAGTGAATGATATAATGTATTCCTCGCTTCATTTCAAAGTATCCTCGTAAGAAGATACAGATGTTAACCCCAGTGTACAGAGGCGAAAACACAGCGCAGGAAGACAGAATCACTTTGCAGGTTGTTGAAAGGGATGATTCAGTAGAACCCTAAAGGGTGAGAAAGAACACATTAGCTAAAGCAGGAGGGGAAGAGGACTCCAGACAGAGTCAATAGCCTGTGCAAAGGCCCTGTGACAGGATGGGGTGGGGTTGTCAGGTTAAGAGGGGGGTGGGGGGTAGGTTGCAGATTGGCAGGGGCCTTGCAGGGTCTGATGAGGAGTTTGGTTTTTATCCCAACGGATATGAAAAGCGAGTGAAGGGATTCAGCAGAGAGTGGAGATTAGGGTGGTGGCCAGATCAGATTTCTATTTTAGAGAAATGACTCTAGCTTGCCCCTGAAGAAGGCATTTCGAAGAGGCAAGAGGGTCAGCAAGGTGCAGTTAGGAGTCTCAGTGGCCACGCTGCTATAAATGGCACGAACTCTCAGATTCAGAATTCATCACTCTGCTGCCTGGAGACAGAGAAGGCCAGACCGCATCAGTGTTTTCTGCACCCCGTCCCTTGTTGGGTGGGAGGGGGACGCAAGTGAGAGAGTCTTCCTGTTTTTTGAGTCTTTTAAATGGCATATGAACCCCAAAGGGAAAAGTCCAACATGAAAAAGCAAGCAGTGGTGCCCTTTGAAAAGTTTTTATTTTATTTTAACTTTGCTAAATCTACTTACATTCACATTTTGAAATATGCATGCGCGATAAAACTGCAGTTACGGTCTATTGGGTTAAAAATCCACTTTTTGGAATGGGTTCAAGGGAATACTTATACAAAAGACCTCCAAGTGGAAAGTAATTGTGCAGATAAAATAGAATGAAAGCATCCCCTATATACACCCCTTGCAAGATAAATGCACAAGGAGGAGGGGTCTGAAACCATCACTAATGGGGGGTTCAAAATAGCCAGCTTCTTAATCCCTCAGGGAACCAGCTGGAGGGGAAGAGACTGGCTAGTCCTCAGCAGCAACATTAATACTTTGCCAGGGGTCTAGGCTCCTCCTTTCATAATTCAGTTGAAATCAAGATATTGACCCCCAATTGAAAACAGTGAAATTCCATTCTTGCATGCTACTCACAAAGCATGGGGCGACCGTGGTGTTTATTTTGCAAAGTTCCAGACAAAGAGAGCTAAAAAAAAAAAAAAAAAAAAAATTGCTGGAAAAAATCCATCAACAAGCATTTCTGTACTTATTCTGTGTAATTATCCTTGTATGGAGAGGCACAAAGAAGGAAGAAAAGACGGTTCTTATTCTTCAGGAGTTGGCAATCCTCTTAGAGGGGTGCTTCTGGGCTCCACGTGGCCACCAGGACCACCTGGGGAGCTAGACAGAAACGTAGATCCCCGCCACCTACACTACCCCCAACCCCTGGACTAAGTGCCTTTGAGTGTCCACAGGGCCTGGGGATCTGCATTTTAAGCAAACAGAGGGGCTTCTAACAGGGGCTGGGGTTCTGAATCACTGAATTGAACAGAGAGAGGACCTACAGCAGTGGTTCTCAACCTGTGGGTCGCGACCCCTTTGGGGGTCAAACGACCCTTTCGCAGGGGTCTCCTAAGACCATCGGAAAACACATATTTCCGATGGTCTTAGGAACCGAGACACCGCTCCTCCATCGGTCTCCAGGCGGGTCCGCCCGCATGCAGATCCGCCCACACACAACCGGAGGAACCGTATTACAGGGTCGCGGCCTCAGGAAGGTTGAGAAGCACTGACCTGCAGGGAACATTAGCCCCGTGGAATCAGACCGGAGGGAGAAGCCTCAGCGTGTATCCACCACGCCTTCCACCCGCGGGGGCATTCCTGAGTCAGCAACCGTGACCACCGTCCAGCGTCCCGCCTTCGCTTTATGTCTCCAACAGAGGGCCCAGATCTTTGGTGTGGCTGCGCGCCCCCGGGCAGGACCACTCTGCTGTCCTCTGCAAAGGCTGCGGAGAGCTGCTGCCTCCTGACTCTTCACCACGTTCGCCCCCTGGATCTGAACGTGTGCCACGCCATCCAAGGGGACCGCTCCTGTCAACCCCCACACGTCGGAAACAACCCTGCACTTGACTTCATACCTTACCTGTCCAGCGACCTTTTTGAAAGTAGAATAGCGTTCAGAGAAATGAGACCCCTGCTCCTGCTTCATATCACCTTTCTTTCCTCAGACTTCAGAAATTACGTATTTAATTATTCGTCCCAGACTTTTCATAGGATTGGCATCAAGGTTATTTCTTTATTCCCTGTTAACTGTTCTCCTCTCAGCCCCTACCCCACATTCATCCTTCTGCGTTCCTCTTATGCGTCCACTGCTGCCTCTTTCTCTTGTTTCTCTCCTTTTCTCCATTGATTTTACCAAAATTATCAACAGACTGCCCGAGGTCTTGTCCGTGACTTCTTGGCATCCTGAGTGGTTACTCACAGACTCACGGGATCACAGAACATCGGGATTTGAAGAAGCCTTGGAGACCAGCTGGGGCAAAACCCCTCATTACGCGGATTAAGAAAGTAGGGTGCCGAGAAGACACGGGCCAGCCCGAGAGGCCCAGGTTAGGGACTCTGCCAGCCTTGGGGCTCAGGTCTTCTCCCTGGCTGAGTATTTTCGAACCGCCGGCCTTATTTGGGACTGGGAAACCTAGCTGTGTGGTCAGCAGGTTCTAAGGTCCATCCTCTCGGGGAGGTGTGGTGCCAAACGGACTAAGAAAGAGAGTGGCCTGTCAGGTTCCTAAATTATGTAGAGCAACATGGTACATGAGAGAGCAAACTCATCCACACTCCCAGCCGCCCCAGTGTGACTTTTATAAACGAGGAAGCAGTGGCACGGAGGTACCAGGGATCACAGCAGCCACAAGGACAAAACACGAAAGGAAATGAAAGCACACCTTACCATGGTAGCCACAGGTCAAAAGGACACGGGGCGCCACCGAAAGAGATCCTGATGGCCAAACCACGTGGGCCATCAAATAAAGGTGCCATGGATCACGACCCCAAGGAGAAGGTAAGCATCTGTGAGCCCACGCTGACAGAAGTAAATAAGCAGGGAGGAGAGACAAGGCCCCCACGCAGAAGAATGCCAAAGTGTTGAGGTAGATACCCTCCCTACAAAGAGCGAGAGCGTCAACCCCCACTCGGCGTGGGCGGCCCGCAGAAACTCCCCTCCAAAACGAACAGAAGGAACAGATGGGGTAAGAGCAACTACAGTGGAGAAACCTGACAGATACGACCCCTGCCGGTGAACGAGGTCAATGTCACAGTGGTAAGTCATGTCGACAGCATTGCCCTGGATATGATGTGATCAAAAGGACACTTTACCTCTGTGTCTTCTCCCCGAAAACCCACAACCCCAGTCTGATCATGAAAATAAACCAGACAAATTCCACTCCTGGGGCATCTGAATAATCCCTGACCAGTACTCCTCAAAAGTATCAGAGTCATCAAAAACCAGGGAAGTCTGAGAAATGGTCACAGCCCAGAGAAGTCTAAGGAGACATGATGCTTAGATCCAGTGTGGGATCCTGGATGGGATCCTGGGATTAGGTAAAAATTAAGGAAATCTGTATAAACTATAGATTTCAGTTAATAATAATGTATGAATATTGGTTCGGGAATTGTAATACATGTATCAAAAAATGTAAGATGTTAACAGTAGGGTAAACGGGGTATAAGGAACACGGAACTGTGTACCACTGTCTCCGTTTCTTTTTGTGAATTAAACAAACAAACAAACAAAAAGGTTCACAACATAAATTCTATTTAAAAACATAAATATACATACTAAATAAAGTTAAAAAAATCGTATGTAGAAAAGCATATGCTGTTCTAGAGCGGGAATGGGGATTCTTTGACTAGGGAGCTTGAGGGTCCCAGTCACCCCTGAGGGGGCATGCAAGTCCTGGGTGCACAGGCCCAGGGGATGAGCACAGAAAGGGCCCAGAGAGGGCTCTTGGTTATCACAGACTGAGGGTTGAATTGCAGCCGACCCCACAGAGCTGTGTTGTCAGGGGCTCCGTGGACATGATCTGTGATGTTCTCCCGCAATGCTTACTAGTGCAGAAGTGGGAGCCAAGTCTTTAGACCACCTGGGATCTGTGACATATAAGTGGCAACAAATCAGAGGAGGTGGGGGGAGCAAGAACACCTTTCCAAAGGCAGGCTCTTGTTCCAGTGATACAGACAGAGCACCAGCCAGGCTTTGCAAGGGGCCATGATGTTCTCGCCGTTTCCACTCAATGGGAAATGTCCTAGAGGTGAATGCCCCCTTTCATAACCACGCCAGCATTCAAAACTGTGTTCATACGATCCTGTTCCTTTAGGCAAACAAATTCAAGCCAGGAATTGTACAGGGAATGATACTTTCGTGTTCACATTGTGCCTTTCTGCAATAAATAATTTCCAGTCAGGGTGCTAGAGAATTCCGAATGATAGACATATTATGTTCATGAAAGACAACTTTAAGAAAAATCTTTCTGCAATAAAAGTGAGGGTTCCACACCCCCCCCCCTTCTTGGCATCCCAGCTTGCCATAGAAATGAGTGATTTTGTGAATTTCTGCCAAGTTAGATGGTTCAGCATGCTATTAGATTAGTCTGTTTATACAGAAACAGCCCAAAATAGGAAACACACAGAAGCTATTAAAGAGGGAAAGATTTGAATGGTTTTCTTACTGCAAGTGGGAAATAAGATATGAGTCCGTCTTAATGTGATAAAGAAGGGGATGCGCTCTAAAGCAAACCGCCGGTTTCTTCATCTTGTTTCAGAGGTGACAATAACAGGAACATACAGACAATTATTTAGGGTTCGGTGAGCAAGGCGGGCAGGGACGACTGCACAGCCCATCGGGGCTGCTGGTTGCAAACAGCTCCCTTTCAGAAAACAAGCCGTGGCATAAGGCAGCAGAGGAGTTTCCAAAGGGAAAGATGGTTCCGGGCAAGACAGACAGACAGACAGACAAAAACCACAAACACAAAATCCCAGATCGAATAAATATCCAAGCAAAAAGAGATTTCGGAAATTCCAATTTCACGTCTGCCCTTGGGTTTCTCTAGGAGCTGAAGGAAGTCACGTAGCCTCGTGGGTCACTGTGATTGAAGACAGGGGACTTGCACTGACTTCTACCTGTGAGATGATATGGACTCTTACTTTCCTCATCTATAAAGTGGATGGCGAGACCTATGCCTTGAAGTCACCTCGTTTTTTCTCAGTAAGTCCCTAGGTGACGGATGGAGCAGAGACGGGTCACGTGAGCTGTCCCTGACCACGTGTTAGGACACATGTGTAGCTCTGCAAGTGGAACTGTGTCTAAATACCCACATGAAGCCCAGGACTGTATATTATTTTCCCCTTCATTCATAGTGGAAAGTTACAAAGAAATAGGGCTTTCTACCAAATACATGTTTCTAATGTGGTCATCATCTTCCCGGACTGTCCTCTGAGTCCCGGTGAGTAACTTAGAACTTGGAGAGCGAAGACTCTCAAAGAAAGGTGACATCTCCACGGGCCAGAATGCATTCATTGTCTGTTGCTGTGTAACAAGTTATCACAAACTTAGCTGCTGAAAACAACACCCGTTATTACCCTGCAGGTTCCATGGGTCTGAAGTGTGGGCATGGCCAGGCTGGCATCCAGAGAGCAGAGGCTCAGCTGGGGAAATCCAATCAGCTTTGAGCTCCGTCAGGTTGTTGGCAGAATGTATTTCCTTGAGGCTGTAGGACTAACATCCCATCCCCTTGCTGTCTACTTTGGGCCACGCTCAGCTCCTACAAGCCTCCTGCAGTTCCTGGCCATGTGGCCCTCTCCATAGGTCCTCTCACAATATGGAGCATGCTTCTTTTTTTTTTTTTATCCTCACCTGAGGATATTTTTCCATTTTTTATACAGATAGAGTGGGAGGGAGGGAGAGGAAGGGAGAGAGAGAGAGAAACATCGACGTGAAGGAACACATCGAGTGGCTGCCACCCGCACGACCAACCAGGGCCGGGGACAAATTGCAACCGAATTACGTGCCCTTAGCGGGAACCGAACCCAGGTCTCTCCGGACCGCAGGCCGATGCTTTAACCGCTGAGCCAAACTGGCCAGGGCTGGAGCATGCTTCTTCAGTGTCACCCATGGGGAATCTCTCTGACGCTGGCATCTCTTTAAGGGTTTTTACCCAAGTCTGGCCCACCCAGAATGATCTCCCTTCTGATTAACTTAAAGTCAATTGAATTGGGACCTTAATTATATCTGCAAGATCACTTCGCTTTGTCATGTAACGTAGCCTAATTGAGGACGAGACATCCCACTATCTTTTTCATATTCTGTGGGTGAGAAGCAAGTCACAGGTTATGCCCACAGTCAAGGGGAGGGCGTCATACCAGGGTGTGGGCATCAGAAGGTGGAAAATCACTGGGCCCACCTTAGGATCCATCTGGAATACAGAGGAAGAAAACACAGGGGTCTACTTCTCAAGGAAATGTCATCAAAATACGGTCATAATTATTTCATTTCTGAGTGTGACTTTAGAATCTAGGTGCCGTGGGGAAAGGATGGTAAAGAGAAAAAAGAGAGAGCCCATATTTTTTCCAAATAATCAAGAGTTTTCCAAGAATTACCTATTGCTGGGCATCATGTAATAAAATGCAGGTACGTGCACGGCCGGTGTGGCCCCGTGCTTGAGCGTCAACCCAGGCACCAAGAGTTCGCCAATTCGATTCCTGGTCAGGGCACATGCCCAGGTTGTGGGCCCGATCCCCAGTGGGGGGCATGCAGGAGGCGGCCAATCGATGTTCTCTCTCATCGATGTTCCTCTCTCTCTCTCCCTCTCCCTTCCTCTCTCTCTAAAATCAATAAAGAAAAAAAAAAGTAAAAATAAATAAATTAATTAATTGAAAAAAAAATGCAGGTACACTTAACACGTACAGTTTTAGCAGCTGACAGCTAGACAACCCAAATCCTCCTTCAGCCAGCGCAGCAATGACACAGACATCAGGAGCATGACAGAGTCACGAAACGCCACGCCAGGGTCAAAGGCAAACCTGAAAGACCCGGACAACACAGGGTTCGAGGAGGACAGTGAATAACCGCATGCTCTATGCCGGCCAATCAAAGCCAAGCTCAGAGGCCTCCTGATCCAAGGAAAATAGGAACGCGTCTGGGTAGCAGAAGAAACGGAAGCTGAAAAAGGAAAAGAACAAGGAACCAAAAGGAAAGAGGAGTCGGTCCATGGGAGAGAGGAAGGGGAGAGCTTGAGAAGAGGAGAGAAGGAGACGAGGGAGGAAGTGAAGCAAATGCCCTACAAGAAGGACCTGCGTGGCGGTGAGGAGGGGGCCAGGCGGGGCATGAACAGAGGGAGCCCCCTCAGTGAACTGGCAAGTTCGCTCAACCAGAGCGATGGGCCAGGTAAGTAAAATCCCACTGAGCTTGGCAGACCCACTCTGGCCATTAACTCGAACGGTTTTCAGCAGGTCCGCGGGGTGAGTTCAGACCATCTGGCTTCTGTCCTCTACCCTGACTGCTGAAACCCAGCGTCTTCAGAGATAAACTGTGGACTGGGAGGGGGTGGGGAAAGGGCCGGGAGGCAAAGGCTTTACCACATGCTTCACCTTCACCAGAAGGAGCCTTTAAAGAACCATGGAATGGGATTATTTTAGTTTGAAATTGCAATGTAAAAAAATAAAATAAAATATGGTGAGACATTTTAATATATGGAAACACAGCCTGGGCAGATACAAGGCTCAAAGCAAAATCCCCACCAAATAAACGCAGTGTGTGGTGACCCCGACATGAAAAACGAAGAAAGAAATAAACTTAGGGGGGAAATCCATATCCAAAAGCATGTCTCGACAGGGGTGGTGTTTATAAATCTGACACAGTTGCAAGTAGAGCTCACTAAAGATGATTTCTATGCAAATAGGCATTTAGCCAACTCAAAAGTGTGCAAAAAAACCCACAAAAGAACTCCAAATATATTTGTTTAAAATCACTTCTCAAGCAGTACCCATGAATTAAGAAAGAAGTACACTAACTACTACGTGTTAAAACGGGACCAAGCCCTGGCTGATTTGGCTCAGCGGTTAGAGCGTCCGCCTGCGGTCCGGAGAGACCCGGGTTCGGTTCCCGCTAAGGGCATGTACCTCGGTTGCAGTTTGTCCCCGGCCCTGGTTGGTCGTGTGGGTGGCAGCCACTCGATGTGTCACTTTCACATCGATGTTTCTCTCTCTCTCTCTCTCCCCCTCCTGCTCTATCAGAACAAAGAATAAAAAAGTGTCCTCGGGGTGAGGATAAAAAAAAAAAAAAATCAATAACAAAATAAAAAAAATTAAAAAAAATAAAAATAAAAATAAAACGGGACCAATAAGAACAAGCATCCAGCCTTGGCCGGTTTGGCTCAGTGGTTAGAGCTTCGGTCTGCGGACCAGAGAGTCCTGGGTTCGGTTTCCGCTAAGGACACGTACCTCGGTTGCAGTTTGTCCCTGGCCCCGGTTGGGGTCATGTGGGTGGCAACCACTCAATGTGTCTCTCTCACATCAATGTTTCTCTCTCTCACTTCTTCCTTCTCTCCCTCCTGCTCTATCTGAAGATGAATGCAAAAATGTCTTCAGGTGAGGGTAAAAAAAAAAAAAAAAAACAAGCCTCCAGGATGCAGGTGACGGAACAAGAAACTGCCCATGCTTCGCGAGGTCGATGTCTGGTATAGAGAAGGTATTTGGCAAAGACACCTTCTGCCATTGATACAGGTACTGTCTCCCTTCCAGGGACAAAGCTTGAGCCCTGAACGCCCCAGCTCTCTGGCTCCTTCCAGTTGACATAGAAGGTTCCACACAAGACTGCATGCAGCCAACTTGTGAAACACAGAGCACCAGGGTTGACTGGGGGTGCCCCTGGAGTTTCCAAACCCGGGCAATAAACAGGTTCTCAGCAGAATGCTCTCTACCTGTCCCCATTAGCACCTTAACAACCATCCCTGCTAGGTTACCTATGTATTTATTTAATATGTTTTACTGATTTTTTTTTTTAGAAACATTGATGTGAGAGAGATACATTGATAGCAACCTCCTGCATGCCCCCCACCGGGGATCAAGCCCACAACCCAGGCATGTGCCCCGACCAGGAATCGAACCAGGACCTCTCAGTCCATGGGAGGACATTCAGTCCACTGAGCCACACTGGCTGGGCCTAAATAACCTTTTAAATAGCCTGATGTCTCTTGATTAGGCCAGTTCCTTTGTGTACCCCAGAGAGCGAAAAGTATACTTGTTCTTTATTTGTTCTTTTCCCTGTTAGCTAATAAGTATACCATCTTATCATCCATGTGTCTAACACTGTCCTGAAGTTTTTAAAATTCATTCTTACCTAGAGATTGTCTCCCTCCATTTGACAAAAGAGGAAGCTCAGGTGAGAGGTGCACCTGCCTTTGCAGTGTCCTGGGGTTAATCAGGAGCAGAGTTGGGTCTACAGAACCCAGATAAAGATGAGGCGTCTGGTTCGTCCATTGCACCCATCGTCTCTCTCTGCTTTTGTACTGACAGACTAAACCACACCACCGAGTGGCTGGCAGGGGACCGGAGAGGGCCACTGGGGTGCTGGAAGGATCCTGGGTATTGATGTGGGGGCCGGTTACTCACACATGTGGGTGTGTGCAAATTCTCTGAGGTATATGTGTGAAGCGTGTGCCCTGTTCTGCTTATATTTACCTAAACACAAAGTTGAGGAGACTCTGCCCCTCCCTGCCAGTGGCCTGGATGAGGCCTCTGTGCCTTCAGCGACAGGGAGGGTGTGTTTCTCCAACTCCAGGCCTCCGACCTGAGACAGATCCGTACTGGGCACAGCTGAGGTGCCCGTGGAAAGCTCGTCCGCTGAGGGTTCGATCGCGGACCCACTGGTCATGGGAAGGGACGCCAGACCTTCCTCGCTCCCTCTCCGTTCTTTCTTGGAGTGTGTGGGGGGTTCTCTCGTGAGTTTTACACACATGATAAAGGTTAAAGAAACTCTGTGTTTGTTTTCTGCAGGAAACGCCAAATCTGTCCAAGGTCTTTAGCGGGCTGAACTGTGTCTCTCCTAAACTGGCCGTTGAAGTCCTAACCTCTAGCGCCTCAGAATGAGACTGCATTTGGAGACAGGACTTCGAAAGAGGTAAATGAGGTATCAGGGTGGGCCCTCATCCACGTGAGGCCACAGAAAGGGGACCGTCTACCAGGCAAGGAGAGAGGCCTCAGGGGACACCAGCCCTGTGGGCACCTTGGTCCAACTTCCAGAGCTGAGAGAATCTTACCTGTCGCTACACCCCACACTCCGTGGTGTTTCGTGGTGGCTGTCCTGGGAAACTAATACAAGGTCCCATACCAGGCTGGCCTCAGTGTTTGCCCAGGTGGGATGGGTGTCTGAGAAGAAGGCTGGTGGTGTCAGGGACCCTGGGCCTTGCGTCCCTGCCCTGCACTAAGGCCTTGGGCCAGACACTTCAAGCTCCCATCACAGGGAAAATGTAGGCAGTCACAGCGCACAGGCTGGTCGCGAAAATTTAATTAGGGGCCGCGTGCATGGTACTGAACACTATGTCTGGCTCAGCTGGGGCTCAGTAAATATTAGCTGTTAATATTATTGATATGATGATGATAAAATGAAGATTAAAAATACTTTCTGACTCACAGGTTGTTGTAACGATGATCACTGAGCAAAGGAAAAGGTGCTGTACAAAGGCTGATTGATATATTTAAAAAAAAAATTTTTTTTCTTTGATTGATTTCAGAGAGAGAGGAAGGGAGAAGGAGAGAGAGATAGAAACATTGATGAGAGAAAACTGATTGGCCGCCTCCTGCGTGCCCCTCACTGGGGATCTGGCCCACAACCTGGGCATGTGTCCTGACCAGGAATTGAACCGGCGACCTCTCGGTGCATGGGTTGACGCTCAACCCCTGAGCCACACCGGCCGGACCCAGTTGATATTTGTGACAGTCACGTTAACATGCAGCACGACAGCTCTGCTCAGACAAGCATTTCCCGAGTCCCTGGGACACACGAGGAGGAGCAGCGCTGAAACGGCCCTTGGATGTGGAGCCAGGAGGTCCCAGAGGGGTGGGACCCCCGGGGCTGGAGCCAGTGCTTTGGGAGTGGGAGCGTGCGCGGAGGGCTCACTGCCGGCTGGGGACTGGGACCACATCGGGAGGATTCTTGCAGAACAGACAGGACTCAACCCCAGGAAATCCATGGGACCTCTTTGGGCAGCTGCTCACTTGCGCCACCTGTGTCCACGCCAAGTCACTGCACTGAGCTCCCTCAGTAACCACATCGATCCCATGCAGTAATTGGGCCAATGGGCAAAGCCACGAGCCTGACCACTTATTTAAACTGAATTGACCAGTCAGCTGGGAGAACTGAGCAAAGTGACCACCAGACTATTTATCCGGCGGTGCACACGTTAAAAAGGTCTGGCAATGCTGCCCAGATAGATCATCATGCCAGGTTTTGTCTCTTCAAAGATGCTATTCACTCACTGAAATGTGTCCCTTGTTTAAACAAAACAAACATCAGTGGCATTCTACTTACTCATATAATTTTTTAAAAAGCTACGTGTGTGTGTGAGGTCGCGTGCAGGCATAAGCATGTGCGCACACGCCTGGAGAAAGCGGAGAACAGCCCTCACTCAGCTTGGGGAGGCCACGGGCCCATGAGACACCGGGCGGAGAAATCTAGAGGGCATGAGGAGGCTAACAGGTCATTTTCTTTAGGAAGATGTAATCTACTGATTTCCTAATACAGCGTGTGTTCCCTCCCTTCCTCGTTTCCTTTCACACATATATTTTTAATTCTCACTCAAGGGTCTGTTTTTAATTGATTTTAGAGAGAGGATGGGCGTGGGAGAGAGAGAGAGAAACATTGAATGTGAGAAATAAACACTGATCAGTTGCCTCCCGTATGCGTCCCGACCGGGGATGGAACCCACAACTTTTCAGCGTATAGGACGATCCTCCAACTGTGCCACCTGGCCAGGGCTCGCACATATTTTTGAACCTACTATGCATCAGGTCCTGGGACATGAAGAAAAGAGAAGATGTGGCCCGGGCCTCAGAGGACTGAGGTCCATAGCAGAGCCAGGAGCTGGGGTCTCTCCCGAGCACCTCCCACAGCGGCTGTGCCCCATCTGACAGCAGGCATGGTACACAGCAAGTGTGGAGTCCCTGCATTGTGTGTATAATGTTAGAACTTAGCTTACAATCTTCCAAAAATGGGTGAAATCCCAACATTTAAATTTAACTACAAGTCTAAAGCTTGTGAAAATGGCTTTACAACTAGAGTCACACGAGAGATTCCCCGAATTCAGCATGTACTCCCTGTTTCCGAGTGGCCGACGCGTCAGCCTCACCTTCCAGCAGGACTGCTGCAGAGCTGTGTCCCACGCCCAGCCCGGGGCAAGGGACCAGTCGACATGTGTTGACTGATTAAACGGGGCATCACAAAGAGCTCCAGAAAAGAAAAAGCTAAGAATGCAATTAAAAGACAACTATGCCAGTATTTCTGGGGTGTACATAAAACACTTCGAGTCCAGCCAGTGTGGCTCAGTGGTTGAGTGTTGTCCCAGGCACCAAGAGGTGGCCGGTTTGATTCCCGGTCAGGAAACATGCCCAGGTTGTGGGCCGGATCCCCAGTGGGGGGCGTGCAGGAGGTGGCCAGTTGATGTTCTCTCTCATTGGTGTTTCTATCTCTCTCTCCTTCTCCCTTCGTCTCTCTCTAAAATCAATAAAGAAAAAAAAAAAGGAAACCAAACAAAAAATCGCTTCTGCAGAACCCTCTGTGGACACAGCAACCCTGCCCCACCGGCCCCTACATCAAGGGGTCCCTGGAACTGAACTAAGGGCAGGGGTCCTTCATCTGCCACGCACCCCTCCCCCACATGGCACGAAGACCCACGTGCTTCCCGGAATTCAAGAGATTGACAGGACAGGGTCAGCTTCAGGAAGGATGTGGAAGCCAGCCACGCAGGACACTCAACATAAACAGGGTGGTCCCAGCATCCACGGACAGACCTTGAACAATCTGGTGTTGTTCTTTTGGTTGGCACTAGGATGAGAAAGAAAGAAAAACAAAAATCCCTGCACTTTCTGTCCATCTTTGTGGTGGCCCAGATTGAATAGGAGACAACATCTGGGAAGAAAAAAAAAATTAAAATAGGGTGGTTATATGCCGGCCCAGAGGGCCTGCCGCCTGCCTCCACGTCAGCCAGGGTACAGGGGATGCTGCAGGGCCCTGGCCTGAAGCCAGTGATCTGGACTCGAAGCAAAAGATGTCTTGAAGACGCAACACGTGTGCTTTGCTAGTGGAAGAGCACGCAGAAGCAGCCTGATGCTCTGTGCGTCTATCTACTCAAAGCAGAAAAGGACCCTATGAAACCCCGAAAGCTCTGAACGTGGGAAGTTCTTTCAATAACCATGTGGTAGCCAAAGCTTCCTAGAGCTGACTAAGTTAATTACCTTACTGAGTGGGAAGATCCATTCATTTCAGTGCAGGGATCTGCCTGTGTTTAGTCACAGGGTGCTGCCCCTGGCCTGTTATGTCGTACGCGGTTTAGCAGACGTGCTGCAGAGAGCCAGAGAGTAAGTATCTTAGGCTTTGTGGGCATATGGCCGCGTCCTGCATACTCAGCTCTGCTACCGTAGCTGAAAGTAGCCGTGGATAACATGTAAGCAAATGGGCGTAGCTGTGTATCAGTAAGACTTTAATTACAAAGGGAATCCTCAGGCCAGGCCCTGGGCTATCCGTTTACTGAACTGTCCTGCACAGAATGTGCAGCTTATCACCTTCCTAAATTTTGAACTTGAAGACGTCTGGCCCCCAGGGTTTCGGATCGGGGGTTGGGCTCCCGCAGTTCCGATTCTGGAAAGCACTCTCTGCAGGCCAGTTCCTTCCAAGGGCTGGGGCCGTTCCTCCAACCCGGGCTCGGCTCCTCTTCCTGAGCAGGTTTTACTCATCTGCCCTGATCCTCACAGAGCAACGGTGGTGTGACTTCCACGTAAATCTGGAATTAGGCTCAGGTGGCTGAGCTGGTGGCGAGCACCTGCCCCGGGTCACACCCCACAGGGCCACGCAGGCTCTGCAGGAAGGGGAGGAGGGCGAGTGCCCCTTTTGAAAGGGCAGGAAACTGGGAGGACAGTGATTTTCCCAGAGTCCTATTTTCCAGATGACTCCCACAGACATCCACCTGCTTTCACGAGGAGCCCTCAGAGCCAGGAGACACTCAAGCAGCTCTGGGGTCCAGATGGCCAGAGGGACACAACGTGGAGGCAGGTACATGCTCAGAGACTGCAGTGGAAACTGGGAGACGGTTTCCAGAAAGGTTATCC